>NC_056733.1:107270861-107363344 GCF_019279795.1 Protopterus annectens | reverse complement strand
TAGTTTTCCAAACTGGTATAAAGGTTGTAAAAGAAGTAACGTGTATGACATCTAAAGTCAGCCTATTTCACAAATGTGGAATGCATTGGGTAATGTATTTGTCATGCCTTCAGGTATTGTTGATGCGACAGTATAGGTTTACAACTAGTTTTACTGTGGTGATGGTGATGTTAGAGTGCTAGGTCATTCATGGCATGGGAACTTTAGTGGACATGACCCACTCAGGAATGTGTAGGACACTTTGTAGAGACAGGTCTTTTCATCTGTCAGAGAAGCTAGGGTTACAGAGACCCAAGACATTTTTGGTGAGGAAACACTGAATTGTTTTGAGCCACTTGCAGTACTTTATGAGGTATGTGCCAATGGGGACACTGTTTTCAATGATGGACCTAATACAGGATGAATACAGTAAGCGTATAACTTATTTGGAATTTGAGGAGATATCACAAAGGATAAGCTGTTAAAGCAGAAGGATTTTTGACAGATTGAGATGTTTGCATGGTAGGTGGTACAGATACAAGCTTTACTAACATAAATGATGCTGCATTTCTGAGCACAGAAGGTAAGCCCATGATTAAAACACAGAGCATTTGCCCAGTGACGTCCTTGCTGGAAATTTTGAATATCAGAATGGGATTTGATAACTACACCCATTTCACAGCCATCATCATCAGAGTTCATGCCAGGGGTGTGTGTGTGTGTGTGTGTGTGTGTGTGTGTGTGTGTGTGTGTGTGTATATATATATATATATGTGTGTGTATATATATATATATATATATATATATATATATATATATGTATATATATATATATATATATATATACACACACACACAGATATATATATATATATATATATATATAAACTTACGGAATACACTGGAACCAGGAATAAAGACAATTGCTACAAGCAGAATTACCTGGTGACTATGCATGGAGAAACCCACACTAACACATGGTAGATTTGAGCGCTTTCATTCTCAGTTTTAGCTATCCAATGAACTTCTTCAGAAATCTACTTTAAGCAAAATGTTTACACTTAAATATCATTTTGAAAGTGCTGAGTATACATAACAGCTGATATAAGTGTGTGACATGAGTGTGAGTGTTTATTTGATCCACTTGAGAACACATTTTATATTTAAAGGAAAACTCCGGGCTCAACAACAATTTAACTTGATTGCAAGTCTTTTTCTTTCCCTGTAAACTCATCCCAGCCATCAGCAGTTACCAGAACATACAAAGAAGTTTATCACTTCTACATTTCTGCCTTACAGTAGCATAGGGCAGGAAAGCCCATCCCCCATTTTTTGGTACCGCATGCTTTCAGGGGGAGTTGGTCTCCACCTTCCTGGCGTACCTTCGACATACTCAAATCAGTAGTCCACTCTCAT
The DNA here is from genome assembly GCF_019279795.1 of Protopterus annectens. Classification (NCBI taxonomy): domain Eukaryota; kingdom Metazoa; phylum Chordata; order Ceratodontiformes; family Protopteridae; genus Protopterus; species Protopterus annectens. The sequence goes on along the minus strand of NC_056733.1, from coordinate 107,361,949 downwards.
GCTGATCCTCCCACACGGTGACATCACCATTATGTAGCCCCGCCCGCTTAAAGTACTGCAAAACTTGTTGTGGAACTCTACTCCGTTCACTGTTTCCATCCGGATTGAAAACAGCATTGGATCAAATAATTTCTCCAGCAAGACAGCAGGCAAAGTCCATCAAGAACATACAGAATTAGCAACAGTTGTTTCCTTAAGTTGATTTCAGTATCTGGACTGCATACAACTATCTAACCACAATTGTGCCGCAAAAATTTAAAACTTTAATTTTCTGCTTTTGTCCTCCTCTTCTGCCTTATCATTGAGCTGCAAATGTATTATTAATAATTTCCAGGTATCAGTATCTAATGTGTTGTTACTCAAATGCATGCTTTGTTGTACACTATCAGTCTCCAACTATCCTGCTGCAGTGCCTGCATGTATGTGTACGAGTGCTTCTGTCTGCATGCGTGCAAGTAAATGCGTGTCTCAAAGCAGTATGTATGTCTGTGTGAATGCAGAAAAGGTTGTGTTCATAAAAGCAGAATGTGTGTGTTTTTGAATGCAGAAGTTAGGGTGAATGTGTGTGCCTGAACAAGAGCTACCAGTATATGAGAAAATGTACAGTGCGTGCATGAGAGCAGTGTGTATATCTGTGTGAATGCAGAAAAGGCTGTGCATGCTTGTGTGTGAGTTACAGATGCAGGAGGGAATAAGTAAGGTGTGGGTGTGTGCAGAATGCTTGCATGTCTGTGTGTATGAGAGACGGATGTGTGTGTCACGTGCATCTGGCCAGCTACTTAGGGTGCCAGCAAAAGAAAAATTTTTTTAGTTCTTCCCTTTAAGGACAGAGCAGGGTGATGTAGATCTAAATGTAATAAGCCAATCGCTTACAATGTATCGATCGGCTTACTACTGAAGTCCGTTTTTTTTTTTTTCAGATTCTTCTGAGGGGTTATGGTGCTGGACAGAGCAGGGGGATGTAGATCTGACTGTAATACGCCGATCGCTTACAATCTATCGATCTATTATTACTGAAGTCCGTTTTACTGTGAAGTCCGTTTTCTTTTTAAGCTGTTTTGCTGCAAACCCATATTTGCGACTACAGTGTAGTGCTGTTTATGTGACATAGTGAATGAGTCTATATCCTGGCAATACTGAAGCTATGGGAGTGATGTGGATATTTAACTAGTGGCACTGGCAAAACACTTGTGATTATGTGCTTGTATAGTCAGAAAAGAAAAACATTTTAGCACTTTAAACAGACAGCCTCATGACTTCAGCTATATCAGTTGAGTTTTAATTATTTTGAAAAGGTTACATTTAGCTTTAGATGTTTCTCGGATAAAGTAGATGGCAGGTATGTATGTACAACTGCTGAAAAAACAAATTCTAATTAAAAACATTTTTTTTTATCAGTTATGTGTGCATCACATCATGCTGGATGCTTAGATTGTGTGAATGCTTTAATTAGACAAGTCAAACAAACCACAGTGATTAGTCAGAGGAAAGAAGAATTGTGCATTGTATGGGAACTGGACTATATAGGTATAAGCCCCCAATTAGTCTCTTAGGTATATATTGATGAGAAGATTACATGTGTATGCAATATATTTTTGAAGTCATGTCAAAAACACATGAACATCTGGGAGCAGGTCTTTATATTAAGGGATGACTCTATGAGAACCACACATTAAAAACCTCCAGTCTCAGTTCATGTTCCTCAGAAGTCCTACATTCACTAGGTCATGAAGACATGGAGTAGGGGAAAAGTGTCTAAGGAACAGAATTTAGACAGTTTAGCTTTCTTTATAAGTGTTTAATCTTGGAGTCAGCATTTACTAGCAGCAGACCCCCCCCCCCCCATACACACTGGGTATACATGAGGGCTTGCACCCCTGGAAAACATTATAATCTCATTTTTTTCTTCTTTAAATGTTGTTGGGGTATATTTTTAATTGGAGGTTATTTTGTGTCAGACAGTTCTGATGCATGTTGTTTTGCTGGCTGTTTCTGCATGAGCTATCACTCATCAAGCTCTGAATCAATAATTTGACATAGATCTGCACATCCTATATAGTATACTGACAAAAGGAATGCAACACTACATAGAATAAATTAAGGAAATTATGTAACGGCCTTGCCACCACCCCACGGTGGTGGTGGTGCGGTAGCGCTGTCGCCTCACAGTAAGACTCTGTCTGGTTCGATTCTCAGCTAGAGCGTCTACTGCGTAGAGACATGCGTGAATGGGCATACATTCGTTGAAGGTTGTGCGTCAGGCCTGGCAAGCTGGTACATAAAAATCAACTGCCAATCATTAGCGGAACTGGGAAAAGCCGAAAGACACAAACAAACAATGTAACGGCCTTGCCACTGTTTTTATCACTACTTGGGATTTTTACCCAATCTAACCCTTTAGACCTCAAATATATTTCACCATAGCAGCCTTATAATTGCAGTCTCTATTGCTAAAGCTGGGGTCTACCTGCCATTTCAGGTACACTGTCACAGGGACCCATGTAACGTTTAATGGTTTACAGGGGACATACAGTCTACATATCCCGGACAGCCCCTCTCCACCTACATACACAGTCTGTCATGGGGATGCTACCATATCCAGATAAATATATGGATGTCACTGGAGTAAACCATTGACAATGAACACCCTCAGCCTTTGCTTTGGGGCAATAGTGCAGACAGCAGTTCAATGTCATTCCCCAAAAATGAGAGTAGATGCAAAAAGCATCAGGGAAGATGAAGGGTTCCAAAGCTGTCAAGTGTTCAGTTTCTTAACATGGAAGCCTTTTTTTGTCTTCTTCTTTTCTAACTTTTTTTTTTAATAAAGCTCATGTCAACTCATCATGATCAGGTTATCTGTCAGAGGATACAGAAATACAGAACAAACATTCCCCTAAAAATGAATGTCCACCTCTTAATTGAAATACACAAAGTATTATAAAATAGCAAACACAAGTTAATTTAGTGCTTGTCAAAATACTTGAAACCAGTGTTTGTTAGGCATACAGTATGTGGTGGTGCATTTCCGAAGTGTGTTTGTGTGTAGTTATATTACATAATATTATAATATATTATTTATTGTCGTTTGTTAAACGGGAAAGTCCACTGGGTTGAAAACCCATTTTCATTGGAGGTCTAGGGAGAAACGCTCCAGTTATAGCAATCAGAAATATATGAACATGTATAAGCAATCAAAAATGGATAAACTAGACTTATTACAACAACTTTTCTAAATAATGATAGTACTTTTTTTAGGAATTAGCATAAGTTGCAAGTAGTACATAGTTAAGTTAGTTTTTAGTAGTGTACATACGATATTTTTGTGTGACTACAGGTATGAGAAAAAGACAAATGGGTACAATATTTGTAAAGAAGGAAAGGAAAAAACAAAAATAGGTTTGATCAGAGATATCGACACAAAGGCCAAGGATGTGCAGAAATGGAGTTTTGACAAGTATGAAAGAGGTCTAATTCACACAGGATTAACTTGTAAATGAAGGGTGTCAAATATTTTCAGGTTTTAAATATAACTTAAGGAGGTCTATGATTTTGTGAGCAGGGGCATGTCAGTTTATTAAGAGTTTATTAAGGAAGTGATTTTTTAGGGTGAGTTTGAAGTTAAGGAATCTAATTGAGTGATAGTGTGTGGGTAGAGTGTTCCAGAGTTTAGACATGGCATGTGAGTATAAGCTTTGTCATAGTGGATCAAAGTTTTCTGGTGGGGGTGTAGAATTGTAAGATTGAGTAGAGAGTTGGGAACTTTTCTTTATTGTATATTACTTTATGGGCTAGTGTTAGCTGGGTGTCTTGAAGGAAGTGAGGGAATTCAAGCCATTTTAGTTCCTTGAATGCTAATTAGTTGCTAGTGAATTTTGCTATTTTATAATGACATGATTGTAGTTGGTTAGTGATGTGTACAGATTAGTAAAAATGGGGGAACCATAGAGGAGGGATGGGAACAGGAGGGTATTGGCCAGTTTTATTTTTGTGGGGGTATCCGTGTATAATTTCTGGGTGTAGTTTACCAAGTTTAAATGTTTTTTTTTATAGCATTTAGAATATGTTGCTCATAGGATAGCTTGTCATTGACAGTAATAGCTAATAGTTTTGCTGACTTTACTACTTCGATTTCAGTCCTATTGAGGGAATAAATCTTAAAATCATGTAGAGGTGGTTTATAAGAGAAATGTAATAGTTTGGATTTCTTGGGGTTTATTTAACCACAATTCTATGTTAGTAAAGGCCTTTTGTGTTATTTTTTTGAAGGTTGGAGGAGTTATTGGAGGAGGATATGATTGTGAAATCATCAGCATATTGGATTAGTGAGCTCTGTAGAGAGACAGAGTGAAGATCATTTATGAACACGCTAAAAAGCAAGGGTCCTAGGTATAGACCTTTGTGGAACACCTGTTTTATTGATTGTGTAACTAGATTGCTTGCTTTTCCATCTTAGTGATTGTTGTCTGTTATTCAGCTAGATAGAAAACCAATTAAGGGTATGTTGGGAGCATCCTAGAGCTGCAAGCTGCTGAAGAAGTTTAATGTGTGATACTGTGTCGAATGCTTTTGACAGTTTCAGTAAGAGCACTGACGTTAATAGACCAGTGTCCAAATCCTTGTTCACAGCATCAGTAAAAGAGAATAGGGCTGTTATAGCACTGTGTGCTGGATGGAATCCATGTTTGGTGTGGGCAAGTAGATTGCTATCACAGAGGTATTTTAGTAATTGATGTATACATTTCTTTAGTATTTTAGATAATGGGAGAGAGAATTATGCAATAGGGTTATAATGGATTTTTTTTCCCAGATCTGAGGGATTTTAGACTCGGAGATAGACCTATTGAGTAGGATTCTGATAAGATAAGTTATTGCTTTGGCACCAAGTTTCAAATATTCGGAGAGGAGATTGTCTGCAGATAAGGAGCTTGGTCTTAATTGGTTTAATAGTTTGAGAATGAGAGAGGTGGGCACAGGTTTTAGGTTGAAAGTTTGGATTGTTGGGGTGTTGTCATTTAGATTATTGTGGAAAGTGTGGTGTGTCCTGAAGCCATTAGGAGTTGAATTAGAGGTGTTTATCTTATTATTTTGGATTTCTTTGGTTTTGGGTGAGGTTCCTTGACAAGTGTAGCGATGCTATCCATAAAGTGGGAGTTGAAAATGTGGGCTATTTGTTGTGGGTCTTTATCTGGAAAAGGTGATGGCTTTTGTATTCTACCAGGATTAAGGAGTGAAGAGACTGATTTCCAATTTTTTTTTTTTTGGGGGGGGGGTGTTTCTTGAACTCAATAATTGTTGTGAGAAGTAGTTCTTCTTATCATTTTCGACTAGTTTTTTGCTGCATTGCGAACATGAACTTAATTTCATTTGCTAGAGTTTTGTTTTTTTGCCATTCTTTCTAGCCTTGGTCCCTTGATCGAATCATTTTTTAGTTGGTTTAGTAAACCAGGTAGCATGACTGTTTTTTATTCTTCTAAATTCTTTATTCTTCTATATTGGAGTAGGGCTCACATATTTATGATCTTAAGGAAGGTATTATTAAAGTAGTGTACTGCTTTTCCTAATGGTAAATATTTCAGTGGAGTCCAATTGTTGAATGTTATAAGGTTAAAATTTGTTAGGTGTTTGGCTGCTCTATACGAGTGGGGTTTTGGAACCTGTGTATGCGTTCTATGTGGGAAGACAGGTAGATGGTCACTGAGAATATTGGAGAGGGTGCCAGTGTTAGAATACTTTTGTGGGTCTGAAACTAGGATCAAATCTAAGGTTGATTCTGGCTGATTGTTTAGTATTCGTGTGGAGGATGTGACCAGTTGTGTGAACCTATAGAGGTTAATACAATTTTCAGGTGTTTTGGATGTTGGGTTCTGCCAATTTATGTTGGTATCCTCCTAGAATAATAGTTTTGCTTTCTACATTTTGGGTAGTCCATGCTAGAAAGTTTTCTAGTGTAGGTATGTTATGTCCTGTTGGAATGTGGATTACTCCTATGCGTACATTTTTATTAATGTTTATTTTTAATAACCCTAATAGAACTTCCGTTTTATCAAAAGTTGGATAAGTTTGGGAAATGTTGTAATGGTTAAAGAGTTGCAATAAATAGGAGTTATGCCACCACCTTTTCTAATGGTTCTACATTTTCAGGGTATGTTGTAGCCATTTGGAATTATTTCATTGTCAACTATATGTGGTTTTAGTCATGTTTCTGTGACAGCTACTATATCTTGGGTATGTTGCGAGAACCAAGCATGAAATTCAGTAATTTTATTATAGATACTTCTTATATTGATTGCTTTCATAGTAAGGTTTCTGGTATTTGTGGGTGTGTATGAGAAAGGAGTGGAAGACTTGTTAGTACATGGGGAGGAGGGGAGGTTTGTGTTTGGGGAGATGGAAGGGTCTGGATTTTGGTGAATATCGCTAATTTGAGATAAAAGTAGAAGGTTATTAGAGTGGGTATGAAGTAGCTGGATTTACTAATGGACTTTGGTGTAGAATTGGGAGTTAGTTTTTGTTTGGTATTGCAGGGGATAAGTTTGAATTTATGAGTTACTACAGTATTGTAGATGAAAAGGGATGATGAGATTTTTGAGAACCTTGTTGCATAGGGTTGTGTAGTTATCGGGAGAGTGGGAGTGTTTTGAGGAAGAAAACACATCATATAATAGAAGGAGGTAGCATAGGTTAGTGTATGTGCAGATTTACAACATAGTGCTTATCTACTTCTATAGAACAAACTAACTGTGCAAGTTAAACATTGTGACAAACACTCTGCCTTTAAAAAGGATAACTGGTTGGGTGTTCATAAATTGAGAACCTGGCACGACTGGCCTGGCCCTTCTTTAAAAGGGTGAAAATGCTTAAGGGTGGGTAATGGCAAAGGGAAAATGTCCTTGCAGCTGAATTGATTTGCAACTCCTGTGAGCCTAGGACATATGACTAAGTCACATCCTTGTATTGAAGCAGAGCTAGTGGGAATAACATGCTTAGGCCTTCTTTCCTGGTGACTCTTGGGTGACCTGCATGGACTTGCAGTATGTGGAGTGGAGAAGGAGTATGTGCTGTCTTGTCTGCACTGAAGGCTGGGATCTTTTGCAAAAAAACTTAGACAAAATGTATATGCATGGTATTTTTAGACAGTATGTGCACTAGTGAATGCATTTAATAACTATAACACGTTTACATGACTACAACAAAAAAGGCATATCACTCAAAATGCTGCAATGTAGTTTTTGCTTTTTGTGTTTCAGCCCTCTTGAGATCTGTAAGTTTAACTCAACTCATACATTTATAGGTTTTGGTTCTTGCGGGGGGAGCACACCATTAAAATGAATGTGTTTCATCTCATGCCAACCTCTGTTTCTCAACTGTCCTCTTGGGCAACTGATATTTGTGGTTCCTCTGATTTTCACTGAAATTGTTTTTCTCACATCTGTTGTAAGTGTTACAAGCCTATGAACAAGGCTCTTACAACTCTGTACATAGCTTTATTATCATTTGCTGAAGATGTCAATCTCCACTGAAAATTAAGTTTCTTAAATTTTGTTACATTCATTAAAACATTGATTAAATATATAAACATAGCCACACAATTCTCAGTTTGTGGTAAGAGAAGCCTCAGATAATTGGTTTGCATGTTAATTGTTCTAAAATTGCTACAGTCATCCTTGTATTTCTGTTAAATGTTTGTGATCTTGGACATACAGGATTAAACAACGGGTGCCAGCAGAGGTGAAAATTGTCATATCCAACTTGATGAGGTGCTAAGTGCATTGGTTTCTGGCTCGGTATTGACTTTCATTTCATTGAATGAGAGTTTTAAATACTGAGCTGTTTAAGACGTCTTATGCATTTCAGTGTATGCATTTATCTGAATGTGTTAAACAGTGTAATCTATTCATGAATTAAGTACAAAGTAGTAAAGTCAGATATTGTCTAGGTGCATCATGTGGAGAGACAAGGCTTGGCTTAATTGTTTGGGGTGGCTATGCTGTTTTATAAAATGTGTGTCGCTGTCTATAGAATCCTGCTCACTTGTTCATAGGTTCATAGGTTCATACTAGGTTATCTGCCCTGGGGCAATTATAAACCTAGCCCGATTCTGTATGGCTTACGCCACCCCTTGATTTGAGTATACTGTGCCCTTTTTAAGGTTTAGTTTACTGTGCCTCTGTCTAATAGTGACACGGGAGTAATCCCTGGGACAAACCCATCCACTTATCGAGATTCTTCTTGAAGAGATTCAGTGAGGTGCTCTGCCTCACATGAACTGGAATTCTATTCCAGAGCGAAGGGAGCCTCTGGGTTATGAACCTGTCCCTCCAGCAAGTTCTATTTATTTCTGTGCTGAGGTTCGAGTCCCTCGAGCGTGTGGCTCTAAGGGATTTAGATTTACTGAGGTGGAGCATGTCCATTAATTCTGGATTTGACATAGCTTTGTATGTCAGGCATAGATCGCCTCGAAGTAGGCGGTATGCAACTGAGTAGAGCTGGAGTTTTTTTAACCGAGCAGTATATGGCATCTGTTTGAGACCCTTGCTCCTCTTGGTGAGATACTTTTGGGGTCTTTCTAATTGCTGCAGGTGTCGGGTAAGGTACATCCCAAAAGGGGCATTGTATTCTATGATGGGCCTGATGAGGGATGAATAAAGGGGCACGATTACCTCTCTTGATCTAGATGTGAAACCCTTCGTGATGAGGTGGGCTATGTAGAAGGTCTTTCTAACCACCTTGGCAATGTGGTTTTCAAAGGAGAGATTGCTATCAACTTGGGTCCCCAGGTCCCTAATAACTTTCTCTGTACTTAATGGGTTTCCGCCTATGTGGTAATTTGTGGGCACATGGTTTTTGCCAAAGGGTATGACTATACATTTTTTGGCATTTAGCTTTAAACCATGGGGCTGGCACCAGTTATCTGTCTCTGTGAGACCTTTTTGAAGGATGTTTGTGTCAGCTGGAGAGTTGATTATGGCGCCCAGTTTGCAGTCGTCTGCGAACTTGGTGAGCCATAGTCCTCCCACGTTTGCCTGTACCTCGAAAAAGTATATACCGAACAAGAGTGGTCCCAGGACAGAACCCTGTGGGACACCACTTGTGACCGGTTTCGAGTCTGACATGGCTCCAGCAACTCTCACTCTGTGGGTTCTGTCTTTGAGCCAGTTTGCACCCATCTTGTGACATAGGGTTTATATTTAAGCTGGATAGCTTATCTATGATGCCAGTGGGGTATTGTGTCAAATGCCTTTGCAAGGTCCAGATAGGCTGTGTGGACTACCTTCCCTTCATCTATGGCTTTGGTGACTGTTTCAAAGAAGTCAACCAGGTTCAAAAGGCAGGATCTGCCCTTGACAAAGCTGAACTGGGTAGGATCTAGTGTCTGTAGGTCCCCAATGTCTTTGTTTATGAGCTCCATGATGATCCCCTCCATAGCCTTGCAGACTAAGCTAGTCAGGCTTATGGGGCGATAGTTTCCAGGGTCCGTAGAGGCTCCACCTTTGTGGAGTAGGACGACTGTTGCTTTACGCCATTCTGTGGGCACATATCCTGTAGTGAGGCTGAGATTGTATAGCTGTTTTATTTGAGGGATTAGTTCCTCTTGTAGTTCATGTAGGACGCAACCTGGGACGCCATCTGGTCCCATGGAAGCAGTGTTTTTTTGCTTTGGAGAGGGCAGCCTTCACCTGAGCATCTGAGATGTTTGGGAGGCAGCCCTCTGCCGGGATAGATACTTGCTCTTTTGGGGGGGAGGGGGTGGAGAAGTTTGCACTGAACCTGTCTGCCAGGATATTGGTGATTCTGTGGGTTCAGTGTATTTTTTGTCGTTTAGAATCAACTCAGAGCAAGTCTGGGAGTTGCATCCCAGGTTTCTAACATAACTGAAAAAAGCCTTATGATTGTCTTTGGTGTCCTGCGCAATTTTTCTCTCGAAGCTGGCCTTGGAGGATTTTATGAGGGATCGTAATTTTTTGCTAGTACTGATCAGAGATGCCTTCCCTATTAGGGATTTTGCTCTGTCATGTAGTAGCTTCCTCCTGCTGTTGTACAGTTTATTTATGGCAGGGGTCCACCAGACTGGACGCCTGCCTTTGGATGATTGGGTCTTGGTTTTGTTTGGGATAGCATGATCCATGCATTCCTGGAGATGTCCGTAGAATGCATTTATATAGGATTCTGCAGTTTGGGCTGTAGTTTCCACTGGCCCTAGGGCCTTGAAGGATTCCACTTTGGTTTTGAGAAGTGAGAAGTACGCTTTTGAGAAGTTTTTCACCGTGGTTTTCTGGGCTGGGGGTGGGGTCGGGATGTGGACATCCAGTGAAATTAATTTATGGTCTGATCTTACCAATGAGGGATAAACTTCTGGTGTGGAGCATACCGTCCCCACGTTGGTAATGATCAGGTCTAGTATGTTGTCCCCTCTTGTGGGAGTGGTGACTAGTTGTTCCATAGCATTTGAGTTTATAATTTCCAGGAATCTTTGGGCTAAGGTGCTGGGGCTTGAGTAGTGCTTCCAGTCAATGTTTGGGTAGTTGAAGTTGCCCAATATAATGGTGTTCGGAGAGATCTTCATGTTCTCCAATGTTTTCAGGAAAGCCGAATGGGATTCCTGACTTTGAGAGGGTGGTCTGTAGGATGCTATAAACTGAAAAACAGTCTTGCCCACTGTTAGTTGCACATGGATGGTCTCCGATACTGTGCAATGCCATTAACCTGGAGGTGTGGATATCCTTGATAAATATGGAAACTCCCCCTCCTTTTGTGGTTCGGTCCGGGTTTTGGAGCCGAAAAGCATGATATGAGGTATAGCCTGGTAGTGCTGGGGTGCTCTCTGGAGCCTTGAACCAGGTTTCTGTCACTGCACAGATATCGATGTTCTCCATACTGAGGAGAGCTTTGAGTGCGTGCATCTTGAGGTTAAGACTTCTGGCGTTTAGCAGCATTACCCTTAGTTTCTTGTTCCTTGTGCTGTCTATGGGGGTGGGTTTGACTTTTGAGCCTTGCCTAAAAAAGGCACTATGTGGGTGGCAAGAGCATTTGCCAATATCCGAAAGCCCAGTGGTGACAGGTGCAAGCCGTCCCTAGCGAAGCAACGTGGCTTGTCGAGCATGTCATCCCAGGCTGACAGACACTGGATCCCCTTTGAATGATACCAACATTTTAGCCAAATGTTAAAATCGATCATTTTGTCTTTGTACTGTGGCATCATTCTAGGTGAGGGTAAGATGCTGCTCAGTCAGGGTCATACCAGCCTGGGCTACATGATCAGAGAGCTCCTCTATGTCTCTTTTCATGTAGTCCAGGGAGGTACATCTCAGGTCATTCACACCAGCATGTACAATGACTGAGTCATATTTGTATTTGCTTTGGAGTGACCTGAGTGCTTGCGCTATGCGTCGGATCCTAGCACGCGACAGGCAGCTCACTGTGACCTTCTCTTTATTCAGCCTGGTGAGCGGGACGTCAGTGTGTCTGACAATAGAGTCACCTATAACAAGAGTATCAGGTGTGTTATTCAGCCTTAAAGGCTGTGGCTGCTTGGCACACTGACTTTGTGGGTTATGTGTTTTGTTTTGAGGTAGCGTTTGCTTGGATGTCTGCTTTGGAGGTCTCTGTTGCTTAGGTAGATTTTTATTTAGAGCCTCCGAGTATGTTTTTGTGTATTTATATGTTTGGTTCGCTGATGTGGTGGGACTATGTGATACTGGAATTGTGTTGTGTGAGGTTACCTTCTCCTCCTGACTGGTTACACCAGTTTTGAGATGAGAGAGCTCAGCCTCCAGTTTGGCTAAATAGTTGCATCTCTCACATATATTTGAACCTGTTTGGAGGAGGAGAGGGTTGTCCATGTACATCAGACAGTTGTAACATTGCCTCAAAATTCCCAGATTCACCAGCTGGACTGGAGAGGAAACCATTGACTGACCTTTGGACATGCTAGAGTAATAGGGAAACTGAATTTAAGACGGACCAATAGAGGACAGGGTAATCGTAGAGAGTATAAGAGTAAGTAGTGCTTATGGTTTAATACTGCTAACTTGTAGGATTACTTAATTGGACCAGTGAAGGGCCTTAGAATGAGAATATGGTGTTTAAATTGAGAGATAGAGCAGTTCTAAGGGAAAAAGTGAAGAGCAGACTTTGTGGAGCCAGGAATAGTTTAAACCCAATTAGGCGGTGCTGCCCATTGTTGCCCTATGCTCAAAAACGCGCAAAAACGGGCAAAAGAGGGTTTTAAGAGAGGAAGATGAAAGAGTTTTGTAATTGACCCAAAATGGCCAATAAAACTACAGTTTCAAGTCAGTAACCACTCCCACAGGGGCAGGCAGGCTGCTCAATGTTTTTCACTGCCACTGATCAACAGAGAGACTTTCCTTTAGCCCAAGGAAAAATGGCCTCACAGAAACTTACAAACAGTTCAAGAACAGCAAGCCTGTAACTGAACTTTTTTAAATATCAGAAAAGTGGGAAAAAAGCAAGATTTGTTTTTTTGTTTTTTCAGAGATAGCAGAGGTTAACAAGTATCAGCAAGTTATAACAGTGCAGTAAATGACCCCACACAAGAGTGCTAGGCCAAAGACAGATAAAATGCAAGTTTTGAGAAAAAAACGATTTTAAAAATAAGTGCAAACAGGAAATTCAGTAAACAGCTCTAGGTTGTGCTCTAAATACAGTTACTAATGCAGAAATCAAATTTAACAAGCCAGAAAATGCTCAAAATAGGTGGCTATGCAGAAAAACTTAGCAAATAAACAGAGGAAAAATATTTAAAGTCTCAAAAGTGGCTCCTTTCTTCTCTCAGCGTTTTCTCCTCTTGGTGGGTGCTTCAACAGCCAACAAGCCTGAAAAGACGCCAAAACCACGAGGCAACCAGGTTTTAAGAGAGGAAGATGAAGGAGTTTTGGAATTGACCTAAAATGGCCAATAAAACTACAGTTTCAAGTCAGTAACCACTCCCACAGGGGCAGGCAGGCTGCTCAATGTTTTTCACTGCCACTGATCAACAGAGAGACTTTCCTTTAGCCCAAGCAAAAAATGGCCTCACAGAAACTTACAAACAGTTCAAGAACAGCAAGCCTGTAACTGAACTTTTTTAAATCTCAGAAAAGTGGGGAAAAAAGCAAGATTTTTTTGTGGAACTCATAGTCATAAGGGAAGGCTGGAGAAGAGGTTAGTGCAGCCTTTTTTTAATTAAATTGCTACTTTTTAAGAATTTTACTTTTTGTGTGGCTTACTAGTTACCTATTTTTTATACAGTAGTTATAGTGTTTTCCTTTTGTGGATAGTGACAGTATGTTCAGAATTAGTTTTACTGAGGGGTTGTGAAACCAGAGTTATCACTTCACCTCATGTGATGTATGTGACTGATTATGGCCATGCTATACTGCTCAGATAGTTATGAGATGATAATGTCGATTTGTTGTTCTGTTCAGAAGACTATGGCGGATGTCTTTTTTGCTTTATCCACCTTGGAAAGGTGTCCTTCCAAAGGTGGGTTTGTTCATTATTGCTCTTAGACAGCAATTCAGTTCTTGGTTGATTTCAGTTGTTTATGTTGATGTTCAATGTTCATGCTTCTTTGATTTTTTTTTTTTTTTTTTTTTTTTTATAACTGTCTGTCCTGTCATGAATATCTAACTCATAACAATTGTACGGATGTATATGCAGTGCTTCTGGTGTATATGCCAGTGTACATGTCCTTGGCTTCAGTATGGACAAAACCTAGAAAGCTACTACTGCTATTTGCTTTACAGTCTGTACTTGGTTTTAGAGAAATTTGTTAGCCTACGTTCGCATATGGTTGTGGTCTGATGATGTTACTCTGGAAGACACTGATTTAGGATCAGATTTCAGCAGGTAGGAGTTTACAGCATACTGGCCTTTTTGATGTGGACACCATTTGATTACAGACAGCCTCCTAGATTGCAGAAGTTCATTTAACAATAATTTTATGTACCCTGAATTTTTAATTTGTTTTCCTGAAGAGGTCAAAAACCCTCTTGCTTTCCAAAGTTGCCCACAATCATGTACCATTCCAAAAGCATAATTGCTATCTGTACAAATATTGGCCACCAAATATAACTTTTGGTCAACTAATAATTGGCTAAATATAACCACAAAGCCTTCTTTAGCTATGTTAAGAATCTAAATGGCAACTCGCAGATATGTTCTGAACTAGTGCATAATAGCACAAAATATACTGAACCTACTGATATTGCCAACATCCTGGCAGATAGATTCATTGCAAACTTCACCCCCCTCTCACCCCCAAAAGGGCCCACAACAATACCGGAAAAGTGTAGTGTCCTGGAAATCACAGACGCACAGGTAAAAATAGCCCTTTCAAAAGCCAAAAACACAGCGTCAATGGGGCCAGATGGTGGCCCAGGCTGTGTCTTGCATGAACTACAGAACAGACTAACCCCCCACCTAAACACACTGTTCAACATCAGCCTCTCCACAGGCTACATGCCCATAGAATGGTGCACAGCAATGGTTATTCCACTCCACAAAGGAGGGGCCACAACTGACCCTGGTAACTATAGCCCCATAAGCCTGACTAGCCTGGTCTGCAAAGTTATGGAGCGCATCATCATGGAACTCATTAACAAAGACATTGGGAACCTCCAAACACTTGACCCGACCCAGTTCAGCTTTGTTAAGGGCAGATCATGCCTACTAAACCTGGTTGACTTCTTCGAGACAGTCACCAAGGACATAGACGAGGGAAAGGTTGTTCACACAGCCTACCTTGACCTCGCCAAGGCTTTCAACACCATTCCCCACTTGGGTATTACAGAAAAACTCACCAGCCTGAACATAAACCCCTACGTCATGAGATGGGTTGCCAACTAGCTTACAGACAGAACTCACACTGTAAGAATAGCGGGCTCCAGGTCCGACTCTAAACCAGTCACAAGTGGTGTCCCACAAGGCTCGGTCCTGGGACCCCTACTGTTCATCATATACTTCTCAGAAGTACATGCAAACACAGGAGGACTAATGGCTAACCAAGTTCACCGATGACTGCAAACTGGGAGTCATAATTGACTCTCCGGCTGACACGGACATCCTCCAAAAGGGCCTTACTGAGACAGACACCTGGTGTCAAAGTTATGGCCTCAAGCTAAATGCCAAAAAAATGCATAGTCATCCCGTTTGGGAAAAACAAAACACCCACGAATTACCACATAGGTGGCAGCCCCCTTAATACAGAAGAGCTAATAAGAGATCTGGGGACCCAGTTAGATAGTAATCTCTCCTTTGACAATCATACTGCCAAAGTAGTTAGGAAATCCTTCTATGTAGCCCATCTAATTACTAAAGGGTTCGCATCTAGAAATAAAGAGGTTATAGTGCCCCTCTACTCGTCGCTCATCAGACCCATCATAGAGTACAATGTCCCATTTGGGATGTACCTCACAAGACACTTCCAACAGCTAGAGAGACCACGAAAGTACCTCACCAAGAGGATTACTGGCCTCAAACATATGTCCTATGCAGCCCGACTGAAAAAACTCAGGCTGTACTCAGTGGCATATCATTTACTCATTGGTGATCTCTGCCTGACTTACAAAGCCATGTCCAACTCAGAATTGATGGACATGCTCCACCTAAAGAAATCCAAGTCACTGCGAGCCACGCACTCTAGTGAGCTAAATCTCGCCACAACAATAAATAGAATATGCTGGAGGGATAGATTCCTGTCACAGAGACTCCCCATGCTTTGGAACAAAATTCCAAACTACATTAGGCAGAGCCCCTCACTAACACTCTTCAAGAGAAACCTTGACGAGTGGAAGGGTAACAGAAAATACACCCCTGGGATCACTTCACTGGCTCTCCTTGACAGAGGATCAGTTAATTAATCAATGAGGCGGCGAAAGCCAACACACTCTAGCTAGGCTTATAAATGCCCTCGGGCAGATAGCCTCATACCTACCTATGAACTTATGAACCCTGTCTTTGGCTAATGCATTGACATTTTGCAAAGCTAATAACACAGCTATATGAGCAGAGTGAACACCCTCTAATCTTTGTTGCAACAATATTGTCTTTTCGGTGCAAATGGCTATTCCCAGAGTCAATTGGTGTCTCTGATTTCTTCCACATGAGCCATCCATGAACAAGTTCAGTTCAGCATTGGGTATAGGAGTATCCTTGAAGTCCTTCCTAGGAGACAGCAAATAGTTACACACACACAATCATGTGCCTCACCATCATCAGCAGCAGGGAACAGAGATGCAGGATTTAGAACAAGACAGTGGATCATAGAAATAGATGGATCAGAAAGAAGTGTAAGTTCTAATCAATATAGATGTGCAGTCGATAGTGGCTGAGTTTTCATTTTAAGCAAAAGTGATTATACAGAATGAGGGACAGCTACTGTGAGATCATGCCCAAGCAACAGTGATTGTGCAAGATTAACTATAATGGCAGCAGCAGAAACTGCCCTTAAACTGGGTGGAAAACCTTTTGCAGCAGAATCAAGTTCCATGCAGTAATAAGCTAATGGGCGATAACTGTCCCCATGTTTTTTTGCAAATACTCATTGAGCAAATCCATTTCTTTCATGACATAATAAAATAAAAGTTGTATCATAGTCTGGTAACCCTAAAGATGGGACAGCAGCTAAAGCTTCTATAAAATTATGAAATGAATTTTCCTCTTCACTATTGCAAAGGAGAGTATGTGGTGTATGCTGCTTTAAAAGATTTGTCAAAGGTTTTGAAATTTCTGCGTAGTTAGGAATTCACTGTCTGCAATATCCTGTCATACACAGGAAAGACCTAAGCTGTCACTGAGTAAGTCGGATGTGGGGCCTTAGATATTGTATGAATATGAGATGGTAACACTAGCCTGCTACCCTGTGATATTAAATGACCAGGATAATGTACCTGAGGTGAGAATTGTAGTTTTTCTCTAGACACTTTGTGTCCCTTTTCTGCAAGGATACACTGATAATGCAAGGTATCCTGCTGACATTGCTGAAAGAAATTTGATGCTATTAGTAAACCATCTACATATTGTACCAACACAATCCCACCAGGAAATGTCACATTCTCCAAATCTTTTTTTCTGACTTTGAGAAAATAATGAAGGATTTTCAGTATATCCTTTTGCAAACCATGCAGGGGTATATTGCTGTCCCTGATAAGTAAAAGCAAAAAGAAAGTGATTTTCAGGTTGAACAGGTATAGAAAAGAATGCAGATCATAAATGTATGCCAGAATACTAACTAGCTGTACGTGGTATGCAACGCAGTACTGGTGGTGGATTTGGATCAACAGGAAAAGTAGGCAATACTCATTTATTTACAGGTGTTAGTCTTGTACATATTTATAAGTATCCTTTCCTGCCTTTTTAACTGGAAAAAAATAGGAGTGTTAACAGGGCTTTTTGCTGATATTATTATTCCTTGCTGTATCAGAGACTGAATTACTGGTTTGATTCCCTGTTCTGCTTCGGGCTTTAGCGGATATTGTGGCACTCTAGGAAGAGGTTTTGATGGGTCTAATTTTATTTTTACTGGTTCTGTTGATTTCAGTAAACCTAGTTCATTTGCATGCTTTATCTACAAGTTGGCAGGTAACTGCTGTAGTAACTCTCCATCTGTGTATGCTTCCATCAGGGTGTTCCTCACCTTCTGCTAAAACTGCTCAAACTTCCACCTTCTGGTTCTTTCAGAACAGTTTCAAACAGCACTTCTGGGGAACAGTAAATAGTAGAACCCAGCTTGCATAACAAATCTCTTCCTAGCAGATTTACTGGTGCAGCTGAACTCAAAAGAAAATAATGCTTTTCTTCTATCAGACCAAAAGAAATGGGGATGGGTTCCAAAACAGGATACGTAACCATAGTATTTGTGACTCAGACTGCCTTTACTTTATGCTCTGATACTTGTGTCTGACTATCTGAAGTAATTTTTAACACTGGCCTAGTGCCTCCAGTGTCCACCAGAATAGGTGCTTTTCTTTTAATTTATTTTGATCTTAATGTAGGGTCCATTTTGATCTACTGGCAGTAGAGGGTTAAAATTTGCTTCCGTAATATTTGCTTGACTTAGTCAGTATGGAGCTTCTTGACTCCCTCCAATCTGAGGCGGTGGTCTTGGAAAAACTGCATTATTTTAATTTGGTTGTCATTCAGTCCAAGTATCTTGGACTCTCTGCATTTGCCTGTGTGGGGATTCCCCCCTCCAATGTGCTGCTTCTCCACAACTGAAGCAAGATGTGTTAGATTAAGCCGGAGGGTCACTGCCAGGTCGTGGTTGGTCCACAACTGAAACAAGATGTGTTAGATGAAGCCGGAGGGTCACTGCCAGTGAGTAGTTGGTCCACAACTGAAGCAAGATGTGTTAGATGAAGCCAAAGAGTCACTGCCAGCTCAAACTGCACCTTGTTCCCCTCGGCTCGCACTTTTGCTAAATGTTCTAGCAATTTCTCTACCCCTCCCTCTGCTTCTGCCTCAACCGCTTAGGTTTCCCAGCTGCCTGATTTGTAAAGTTAACCGCTTATCCTCAGTAACCTTTCTACATTTTTCCTGAAACTCTGTACAGTGATTTGGAGCACTTAATAAAGACTCAAAGTCTTAACGCTTGCCAGTGTAAGAGCACTTGCTGTAATTGATTTGGTACATCCCAATAATGCTGTGGGCACATGAACTTGTTGTATAGGGTACGTCCCAATCATGGTGTGGGCAAATGAATTTGTTTTCACAGTTTACAGTCTACGTCCTAATCATGCGGTGGGCTCATGAACTTGTTTTAACTTTATCTATAACTCAACTTATATTTTCTCTTTTGCCTTCTCTCATACATTCATACATTGACAGAATGAAACATCTCTCATACCTCTTACCTCTTACCTTTCAATCATGAGGGTACTGCCCTCGACACAAGGCACTTCCTTGAGTTAATTTTTCCTTTACTGTGTGTGCGCATACATTTACTATTCTCATTTGCTGTGGGGTCCTCCCACTATTACTTTGCATGTCTTACAAACAACTCAGTCAAACAAAAACAGTCATGCACTAATTCTACATTTTGCTAAAAATTTTAATACAGAAAAAACAAACCAACCCCTTTCTCCTTTACAAAACATTTTCCCTGCCAAAGCTAGTATGTTGCACATCCTGAATAGCTGCACATCTACGTCTTTGACTATTCCATACAAAGCAGTGTAAATATGCGTGAGTGATACTTTATTCCCTAAAATATTCAGTAAGGGACAACCCAGCCCCCCCCCCCCCCCCCCCACACACACACACAAAAAAAAATGTTTCAATACATGGACTGTAGACTACAGTGAGGTTTCAGTACATTCTTTTACTGAGTCAGTATCATGAAGTCAGGTTTGCACATTACTGTTTTGCTGTAATTTTAAAAACGTGGAGATGAGTAGAATGCCAGGAAACTACCAAAACAGCATGTCACAAGACAACTGTACCTCAAAAAGAAATGCTGACATAAAAATAAGTTAACATAATAATGGCTTGTATACAGAAATGGGGTTTAATCAAAAGTTACTAGCAATAAAACACACTGAAATAATCAACAATTGCTTGCAAAAATTAAATTGAAAGTGATTAAATAAATACACAACTCTTACTGCAGGCAGAGGGGAAGAAATTTAGACTGGACGTCCCTTCCTTTCAATTGTGAGCTGACTGTTGCAGGGACAGTTTTAACACCTTTGCAGTAGTGTTGGGGGAGGGGACTGTCAATTCATGTTGCACTACAAAAGAACACCTAGAACAAAGGCCTCTAATTTAGCTACTTCTGTGACTGCAGCTAGATAACTTCAAAGTATAGTGTAAAAGAAGCTCTGAGCAAAACATAAATGAGGGTGATTAGCCAAAGAAAAGAAGCAGCCCTCTTGCAGAAGGAATACAAACTGACAGTGAGTCACACATTTCCCATTATATGTCAATGGCATGGGAATTCACAGTGACTTCCTTATGTCTGGCATGAGTCATAGAAAAAAAGACTTGAAATGCTTTATGGGAAAGAGAAAGGGTTGAACCAGAAGAAGATCACGTTGCTATACCAAGCCCCATCGGTAGCCATGTTGTGGCAAACATGCCAAAAATACAAATAAAGCACTTAGAGTGATTACGAGGTGTTAAAATAGGTCTGGATACAAAGATAGACTGAAAAAAAAAACATTTTTTTAGTTCTAGGGTGGAGTTTTCCTTTAAAGGACAACCGCGCCCTCAGACTCAAAAAACATATTAATTTCATCATGGTTTGATGTTTCTTTAATAGCACTCTGAGACTATTTTGAGCTTTTTAGATATTTTTAGATGCAATTTCTGACTCTGACCACATGGGGTCTGGCATATTGAAAAAATTCAGACTGTTTACACTGCCTCAAATAATGCATTCTGGGATACTTAGTCTCCAAAAAATTGCATCAGATCTTGCCTTAAGCTGCTGTCACTTCATTGACTTAACAGGCATTCACTGCAGTCTTAAAATCCCTACTTTTGGTTAAAATGTTATCCTTTTCAATGACCACTAAAAACACAAGCAGTGCAAATGCTACAGAACAGAACTGAAAGGTGCATTTTCTAGCCCTTTCATCTTAGAAATGCTAAATTGCTTTCTTTTGTGAAGGCTGAAATCTAGTTCTTCAAGGAATCTAGCTGTCAAAGAGCCAAGAGTAATTTGACCCATTATCTGCATGTGATTGACAGCTCGTCACAGCAGGTGACCAGAGTAATGTACTGTTTGCTTGTCAGCCTTTTCCTCCTTACACTGGGAGACTTTTTTTGTTGCACTACTCCTGTCAAATTTAAAACCAAGCTACATAGCACTGGCAATAATCCCTGCTTTGCAAAGCAGTCTGCCACTTATTTTCCTCTTCTGTTTAAATAGATGACAAATGATGCACTATAAACTTGAAATATTTTAGACTTGCATGACAGCACCCACATGCTTTTGAGTCAATATTTAAAAAATTATGGTAGTGCATACATAACACACACACACACTGCTTTACTTCTACAATGATTTAGATTTTTACATTTTATAGCAGTGTACTAACCAAGCAGAGAAATCTGGTTCAAAAGCAAGGATAAATTGATCCTGAAATACCTATGAACCTCAGCGCAAGAAATTAGGACAAAGCCATACATAGCAGTGGGACAAAGGCACAAATGGAAAAGCAGTCCGGGACTGAACTGTCTCCAAACAGCTACAGTTAACTTTGAGTATGTGTCTACCTGTTTGAGCCATTATTCATTTTCACACACACACACACACACACACACACACACACACACACACACACACACAGACACATTCCACTTTCTCTTATTCCCTTCTGTTTAACTCATCAAGCATTAAACATAACTGGGGAAATATAAACCCTGGATCAAAATGAAAATAAGTAGGCTAAGCTAAAAATGCAGCTGTGAAAGGGAAGCATGTGGCACCCTTACAAACAGAAAAAGATTAACTCCACTAATGTGCAATTAAAACTTGGGAGGACACAATATCAGGGCTAGGGAGGCATAGAAACAGGGACAAATTACATTTAGGATACACTATTAAGAAGTAATAAGACTTACCTTATTTATGAAGTAGCAAAACGCTGGTGAAGAAGTGCTTCACATGAATAGAGTTTAACTAGATTTGCTAACACAGAAAAGGAGTTCCACACAGCACCTAGTCCATTTATTAGGTTAACAGTGGGCTGGGAAAGGCAGTGTTGACATCACAATGTGGGAGGATCACAGGGATTCTGTACAGCATGCAAATAAGGCAGTGTTTACGTCACTTTGGGGGAGGAAACCTCCCAGGATCTTCAGCAAGAGCTATGGCAGATGTGACATCATTATTTAAGAGACGACCAGACAGTTTTCATCTTGGTTTTAAAACTGAAAGTCAAACAGTACGGAAAAGTATGAAGCCTAAGCAGTAAAAGAGAATAGTGGATTTTTTTTTAAAGCTGCGGTTATGTTTTTTTGAGGCTGTATCACATAACAGGATTTTAGGGAGACATCAGGTAGAGATATTCGATTTGATATCCCGTTGTTTTCCTTTAAAGACCTGTTCAGTTCTTGGGGCATCTGCCCTAAGTTCAATCTGCCACTTGAGTTCTCTTACTTCTAGTATGGTGTTGGAGTCTCCACTGAAGGTAGTGACTTTTTCCAAGGACAAGGAATTTGAAATTGTGCGGGTTGCTGACAGCTTGCTATGTCTGGCTAGTGCATTAGATGGGTTTGACCATCTAATGGCTTGGTAGTGCTCTTTGATTCTGTCGCTAAGCTTCTGTGTGGTAATTCCTACGTAGTACGTTGGACAGTAGTGGCATTTACTAAGGTATACTAAGTTGGTGGAGTTACAATTGTAACATTCTAGGAAATGGAGTGATTTGTACCCAGCTTTTAGAGACTGATTCATTCAGCTCCACCATCTACTGGAAAACCACATATAGAAATAACTTCCTTGACTTTCAAAGTCAACACCCAAAGCTCAAGATGAAAAATATTGTGAAAGGACAACACGTGAGGCTCTGACACATCATTAGCAATGACCTCACATTCCAAACGTGTTCCTTGAGAAACATTACCCACCCAACCTCATCACCAAGACTGTGCAAGTGGTAGCCCTGTACAGACATATCTGGCACCTGCCCATACTTATACACGGGTTCACCAATAGACCGAACCCTGACCACAACCACCACACTGAGTTTCCTTTGTCCATCTCCCTTGATGCTACAGCAATCAGAGAAATGCTCTGCAACCATTTGGGTATCATCCACAGCAGCCCAGAGCTCAGAAAAGCTCTTGGAAATGCTCAAGCCTTCTGCTATAAAAAAAATCAAATTCACTCAAGGCACTGCTGGAATAAAAAAAAAACGGAACCAGTACCAGCGCACATGAGGACCCCGGAATGTTCCCATGTGAACAATGCTGCTGCTGCATTCACATTCTTACAGGAAATCACCTCCCACTAATAGCTGGGTGCAAACCACTCTCTTTCCTAGATTTGGAGATGCTTTCTGGTATTGATTACTTTGCCTTTGTCCTTTACATAAATCCTGCAGCAAATCAGCTCTCTCTCTCTCTTTCTTATGTCCATGTTTATTGTTCATGCCTTTCAAAAAATGTTTAGGTTTTATTTACATTTTTGCACTTCCTTGGTTACTTCTTCCAAACAGCCCAACGTTTTTTGTCTATATGTTTTTCATGGATCTGTTGTACCAATGAACACAAAAATGCATTTGAAAGTTTTGACAGTTTTTCCTTGCGCACATATTTTTCTTTCGTCCGATTTCTCTCAATCTTTTTGAATATCTTCTATCTGGAAATTCTGAGCTTTTTGCATAATAGTAACAATACATAATTTCTTTCTTATCCTCAGTAGTCCATTCTATCATCTTAAGGGCTCTTATTTGGCCCATCAGTTCTTGTGGACTACTACTTCCTTCTACAATGGGGCAGGGACATCCTCTCCCTGAACCTGGCCTAACCCCATTGTTGGAATGTTTCTGTGTCATGAAGATTCTACAAAAAGTTCTTCCGGTCCTGGAACCAGTGCACATATGAGGACACTTTCTTGTGTACCCAGTTGGCTTTTTTATTTTTTAACCACAATAAGTATGAATGAAGCACCTGAAGCCACAAAATTGTATGATTATGTTTATATTAACTATGAAGTATGTTAAGTTAATTTATGTGTATACATACATAGGAAACATATAGTGCATCTGAATTATTGATAAGGTTTTAGTAAGTGTAAAAAGACTGTTTAAATTTTAGTAGAAACCTGTATTGTAACGTTTTTTAAAGGAATATGAGTATTGCTTAGTTTGTCACAAGATGGTGCTATTGAGTTAGATTAGGTGCACATTTTTAGTGTATTAAATTGTACATTTTTATCATAGTAAAACTGTCCATATATCCTAATGAAATTTTAACATTTTTAGAAATGACTTACTGTATTATAAAAGATTTATAAATTTAATAATTTTAAAAGTTTTAGATCAGTGTTTTTACCTTGACTATCTGTATAGCGAAGCACTTGCTCCTACAGCACTTATCACCTCGATACAGCACTCTTGTTATAGAAAGTACCCCAAAAAAGCAAACCCCATTTCTCGGTCACCCACATCCCCCAGAACCTTTTCTTAAGTTTTTCTGTCTATTCCTTCTAGCATGTCGAGGGATCAGTTGCTAATGTCCTCTCCTGCTAGGCTGGTGAACCTGGGAATATTGAGGCAATGTTACAATTGCCTCATGTACCTGAACAACCCTCTCCTCCTCCCACAAAACACAAATACATGCGAGAGATGCAACTATACGGCCAAACTGGAGGCTGAGCTCTCTCAACATAGGACTGGCATGACCAGACAGGAGGAGAAGGTAACCACACACACTATAGACCCAGTCTCACATAATACCATCACAACCTCAAATCATACACATAAACACACAAAGACATACTGGAGGCTCTGATCAAAATCTACCAAAACAGCAGAGGCCACCAAAGCAGACACCCAAACAGCTACCACCTCAGAACACAACACCTGCAACACATAGACCACACAGTCAGAGTGTCAAGCAGTCACAGCCCTTAAGGCCAAACACAATGCCAGACACACTAGTCATTGGTGACTCCATAGTCAGACACACTGACGTCCGCTCACCAGACTGAGTAAGGAGAAGGTCACAGTAAGCTGCCTGTCGGTGCTAGAATCCGCCACATAACGCATGCACTCAGGTCTCTCAACAGCAGGTACAAGTGACTCAATCATTGTCCACGCTGGTGTTAACGACCTGAGGCGTACCTACTTGGACTACATGAAAAGAGACATTGAAGAGCTCTCTGATTATGTAGCCCAAGCAGGTATGACCCTGACCTTGAGCAGTATCCTACCATCACCAAGAATGATGCCACAATACAGAGATAAGATGATCAGCTTTAACAATTGGCTTAAACTCTGGTGTCACTCAAAGGGGATCCAATGTCTGTCTGCCTGGGATGACATGCTGGACAAGCCACGCTGCTTCAAGGGATGGCTTGCACTTGTCACCCTGGGATTCGGATTTTGGCAGAGGCTCTTGCCACCCCATAGTGCCTTTTTAGGCAAGGCTCAAATTCTAAACCTACCACCCTAGAACAAAACAAAGAAAAAAACTAAGGGTAATGCTGCTCAATGCCAGAAGTCTCAACCTCAAGATGCACGCACTCGAGGCCCTTCTCAGTATGGAGAACATCGATGTCTGTGCTGTGACAGAAACCTGGTTCAAGGCTCCTGAGAGCACCCCAGCACTATCAGGTTTTACCTCATATCATGCGTTCCAGCCCCAAAACCCGGACAATACCAAGAAAGGAGGAGGGGTATCCATATTCATCAAGGACACCCACACCTCAAGATTGGTGGCATCGCACGATGCATCGGAAACCATCCAGGTGCAATTAACCATAGGCAAGACTGCTCTGCAATTTGTAGCATGTTACAGGCCACCCTCGCAAACTCAGGAACCTCATATGGCCTTCCTGAAAACACTGGAGGGATAAATGTATCTCCGAACACCATCATACTAGGTGACTTCAACTACCCTAATATAGACTGGGAACACTACTCAAGCCCAAACACTCTAGCCCAAAAGTTCCTGGAATTCATAAACTCAAATGCCATGGAACAACTAGTCACCATCCCCACAAGAGAGAAAACATACTTGATCTCATCATCACGAACATGGGAGCACAATGTTCAACGGAAGTATACCCCTCACTGGTGAGATCTGATCACAAACTAATCTCGCTGGAGGTCCTCATCCCGCCCCACCGAAATGAAAAAGACCACAGTAAAGAACTTCTCGAAGCCGACTTCACACTTCTAAAGACTAGTGTGGTCTCCTTTAAGGCCCCTGAGCCGGCGGTTAACATTACTCAAACCGCTGAATCACTTACAAATGCCTTCGACCAGCACCTGCAGGGCTGCATGGATCAGGCAATCCCAAGCAAAACAAAGACTCTTAGTACCAAAGGCAAGCGTCCAGTCTGGTGGACCCCAGCCATAAACAAACTCTACAACAAAAGGAGAAAGCTACTACAAGATAGAGCAAAATCCTTAAAAGGTAAGACACCGCTGATCACTATAAGTAAAAAGCTAAGAGCTCTCATAAAATCATCCAAAGCTAATTTTGAGAAAAAAATATCTAAGGACTCTAAAGACAACCATAAGGCATTCTTTAGCTATGTCAGAAACCTAGGAGGAAACTCCCAGATATGCTCAGAATTAGTTCAAAATGATGTGAAGATTACTGATCCTACAGACATTGCCAACATACTGGCTGAAAGGTTCAGTGCAAACTTCTCCCCCCCCCCAAAGGAGAGATATCTATACCAAATGATTGTAGCCCCCCAAACATCTCTAACGCCCAGGTGAGAACTGCTCTTTCCAAGGCAAAGAACACAGCATCCATGGGACCTGATGGTGTCCCCGGCTGTGTGCTCCATGAACTCAACGAGGAATTAAACCCACAGTTAGGACAGCTGTTTAATCTTAGTCTCACCTCCAGATACGTACCCAGGGAGTGGCGCACAGCGACTGTGGTCCCACTCCACAAAGGCGGTGCCTCCACCGACCCTGGAAATTACCATCCCATTAGCTTGACAAGCCTTATCTGCAAAGCCATGGAGAGGATCGTAATGGATCTCATAAATAAAGACATAGGGAACTTGCAGACTTTGGATCCAACCCAGTTTGGCTTTGTCAAAGGCAGATCATGCCTTCTAAACTTGGTTGACTTTTTTGAAACAGTCACCAAGGCCATTGACGAGGAAAGGCAGTCCATACAGCCTACCTAGACCTGGCGAAGGCTTTTGATACAATACCTCACTCGGGTATCATTGAAAAACTCATCAACTTAAATGTAAACCCATACATTACAAGATGGGTTGCAAACTGGCTGAGTGACAGAACCCACAGGGTCAGAGTTGCTGGCGCCATGTCAGACTCAAAGCCTGTCACAAGTGGTGTCCCACAGGGCTCAGTCCTGAGCCCACTCTTGTTTGGCATCTACTTTTCTGAAGTACAAGCAAACACAGGAGGGTTATGGCTGACAAAGTTTGCAGATGACTGCAAACTGGGCGCCGTGGTTGAAAACACATCCGACACAGATATCCTTCAGAAGGGTCTCACAGAAACGGATAACTGGTGCCAGAGCCATGGCCTAAAGTTAAACGCCAAGAAATGCATAGTCATACCCTTCGGGAAAAATAAGGTTACCCCTAGCTACCATATAGGTGGCAATCCCCTGAACACAGAAGAAGTTATTAGGGACCTGGGAACCCAGGTTGACAGTAGCCTTTCATTCGACACTCATATTGCTAAAGTAGTTAGGAAGACCTTCTACATTGCCCACCTTATCATGAAGGGATTCACATCTAGATCAAGGGAAGTCATAGTCTCCCTATACTCATCACTCATCAGACCAATGATCGAGTACAATGCCCCACTCGGAATGTATCTGACCCGACACTTGCAGCAGCTGGAGAGGCCACAAAAGTTCCTCACCAAAAGGATAAAGGGTCTCAAAAATCTGTCTTATGCTGCCCGACTGAAAGAACTCCAGTTATATTCAGTTGCTTACCGCTTGCTCAGAGGTGACCTATGCCTGACATACAAGGCCATGTCAAACCCAGATTTGATGAACATGCTTCATCAAAAAATCTAGATCCCTCAGAGCCACAAGGGCGGGAGACTTAAACCTCGACACGGTTATTAATAGGACGTGCTGGAGGGATAGATTCATCACCCAAAGACTCCCTATGCTGTGGAACAAAATCCCGGTTTATGTGAGGCAGAGCACCTCGCTGGCCTTGTTCAAGAGGAATCTTGACCAATGGATGGGAGATCGCAGATACACCCCAGGGGTTACCTCAGTGTCACTGCTCGACGGAGGCACAGCAAAATAATGGGCATAGTTTCTCCAAACTAAAGGGGTGGCGTAAGCCACAAAACTATGGGCTAGGCTTATAAATGCCCTTGGGCAGATAGCCTAGTATGAACCTATGAAGCTGTAATTATATGGAATGAATAACCCTGTTAATGCAATGTTTAAACTGATTGGATGATTAAGGAGGCAAGTCCGTATATAATAAGAGGCTGAAAGTAATGTACATGCTGAAGAAGTTACATGGATAACGAAAAACGCGGTGAATAAGTTAAGCGTTTCTCGTTGCTATTGCGTTTTTAACACTTTTTGTAATAAAGTCGTGTTCGAGTGGTTCGTGGCTTCAGGTGCTTTATTCATACTTATTGTGGTCTAGTGTGGTTTGTGGGGCACCCTTTCTTCATTTTATTGTTTTTTACTTTTTAACCTACTTCTGTCCGTGACAAGTGCTATATAAAATGTATTGTGATGCATCAGTGGCATACCCAGTAATGTATAGTTTATTTAAACAGAAGCTCATTGTTAACCAGTGTTCTGCCTTTTCTTACATTCTGCTATAGATGATTGTGGTTATTATATGTATTTCTGGATTCCGATGTGTTCTTATTACAAAGAAAATTGTAAGAAAAGCAATTTCATGTATTTGCAACTCACTAGAATAAATGCTCATTAGAGGTTACCAGTCTAATGGACCTACAGCCTTTTTAAGCCCAAGGACCAGAAAGATTTTGTTGTATGCCTGTGCCTTAGAACATCTATAAACTGCTGCTGTCCATAAAGGCCACAGGTGATACGCATGGGTGAATTTATGATTTCCCATACATTGGTCCAAATGTTATTTGAAAAGGCTTAAAGAAGAGCTCTGTTTCACATAAATGGCAAGTCCTTTCAAGAAAATGGTCTCTCAAACACACACCTTTTCCTACAACATATTTTGCTTATGTCACAGATGAGGTTTAGATCGTTAGATTGGGGGGTAACAGTTGTGCTGTTTGTTTTGCGAATGTTTGGCATATTCATCAGGGCTGGATCTGAGAAGGCCTTGTAGGCTAGGTATAGACTGCCCCTCAGTAGTCTGTAGGAGACTTGAGTACAGGGGGACAAGGGTTTGAGGGGATCCACATAGGACATGTTATTTACACCCTGTATTCTATTAATGAAGAATCTCTGTGGCCACTATAGTTGTTGCAAATGCCTGGTCAGATACATGCTGAAGAGTGCAGTGTACTTGATTATTTGTTAAATGAGGACTAAGCTTAGTGGGATTATGATCTCTTTAGATCCGGATGCCATGCCTTAACTTATAACTTGCCACACGCAGAAGATTTTCTCATCACCATGGACACATAGTGATCAATGTTCAGCTTACTGTCAACCTGAGTTATTAAGTCCATTACCAATAGGTCTACTCTTAGGGGAGTGTTATCAACGTTGCAATTTGTATGGGTGGTCTTCTTCCTAAAGGGTATAAATATGCATTTTTGGCATTGAGTATTAGGTAATGTTTCTGGCACCAGTTACTTTGCTCTCAGACCCTCCTCAATGGTATCTACATCTTTGGAGGAATCCGTCATTGCACCCAACTTGCAATCATCTGCAGATTTGGTCACCCAAAGACCCTCTTTATTTGCTATGACTTCAGAGAAGTGTATTCCAAACAGGAGCGGTCCAAGTGCGGAGTCCTGTGGAACAATACTAGTAACAGGCCTAGCCTATTGGTGGAGGTGGAACACCCCCCCCCCCTGCCAATTTCATGTGTCCTATCCATGAGCCATTTGACTATCCATCGGTTTACTGTGCAAGTCCGTCTTGAAGTATATTGACATCATTTGGATATTCAGTGATTACACCTCATTTGCAGTCATCAGCAAACTTAGTCAGCCACAGCCCCTCTGTTCTGGCCTGAACTTCAGAGAAGTATATTCCAAACAATAAGGGGCCCAGCACTGATCCCTGTGGAACACCACTGCGGTCTGCTGGTTGAGGTAAAGTCACCAACTTTGAGTGTGATCGGTCAGTGAGCCAGTTAGCAACCCACCTGACAACATAAGGGTTGATATTTAACTGGGAGAGTTTATCAATGATGCCTGAATGTGGGACTGTGTCAAGTCCTTTGCTAATTCAACATAGGTTGTATGCACAGATTTGCCTTCATTTATGGTGCTGGTGATGTTTTTGAAGAAGTCTACCAGGTTTAACAGGCATGACCTGTCTTTGACAAATCCAAACTGTTGGATCAAGGGTTTGGAGATTACCTATGTGCTTACTTATTGGGTCCACGATGATTCATTCCATGGCCTTACAGATAAGGCTGGTTAACCTTATGGGTGTGTACTTTCTGTAGCCTGAGTCACACTTTTAATACTCTTATCAAGTGGTATATGACAAATGGGAAAAAAAACTTAGTTGTAAAACTAACAATAAGGGGTCAGTGACACAAATGCTGTTAGGCGCAGTTATACTATCACCTTAGTCAAAATACGTCCTGCATGCCAGTATATGAGTGTGCATGTGTATACGTATATATATATATATATATATATATATATATATATATATATATATATATATATATATGTGTGTGTGTGTGTGTGTGTGTGTACACGTGTGTACACACACACACACACATATATATATATATATATATATATATATATATATATATATATATATTATATGTATATGTGTGGATGTGTACACATACATATATACGTGGATCTATGTAGACAAACATATACAAAGAATACACTTTAAATAACAAAAGCAATACATATGATAAACACCTAAAGACATGACACATGCATTTATTTATTTAAATTATCTGTTTCCATCTTGATAAGGGGGAAGTGGTCGCATTAACACAGTCATTTCTTTGCTATTGTACATCAAAATATTGCTAATGAAATAAAAATAAAATAAAGATTTGAAAAAAAAAACTCAGCCATTTGAGTCACAAAAGAGGCGGATTTGAGAAAAGGTATAAGCATTCTAATATTAACAGTGAAGTATACCACTAAAATTGTTACGTGCACTACATACACAGTTTTAATAAAATACACTCATTATCACATATCCAGCACATACAAATTTGACAAACATTCAAGAATGCTGTCAAATATTCAGGAAATGAGTGGAAGATCCAAACATTTTACCACACAGGGAAGAAAAAAGAAAATAAATTCATTTGGATGAAATCAGTATTTTATACAGACAGTTACATTGTGATTCCTGCAGGGTGTCAACTAATGGGAAAATACTTTTAGTACAGTAACAAGATTCAATTTCAAAGTTGTCTGACATGTATTTTTATTGAAACATTGCAAGATTTTATTCTTCTAGAGTCTTAGGACATTTGCAACTCAATGGGTTTGTTTCCAAGATGCAACTGTCCAAAGCAATGATGTCCTATGAAATGAGGGAAACTGCGTTATAAATGTATATCTGCATGAGTACATGCACTAATAAGCAACACTATTGCTGACAATATGAAAAATAATTAGTGAAGGGAAAAAAGCATGTAGCAGCAAGCATGAAACAAAAAAAAAATACAATTGCTTAGGCTGGGATAATCAGTTTTAGAAAAAAAACAAGCACATACTGAAGATGGCATTTCACTGCTAAAAAGGCTACAAATCTGTGTGTGTGTGTGTGTGTGTGTGTGTGTGTGTGTGTGTGTGTGTGTGTGTGCCTATGTCCAGCAGTGATACAGAGATGATTCCCGGGGTAAACCTACGATCTCCCATCCACTCGTCAAGATTTCTCTTGAACAGAGTCAGTGAGGGGCTTTGCCTCACATGGACTGGGATTCTGTTCCATAGTGTAGGGAGTCTCTGGGTGATGAATCTGTCCCTCCAGCACGTCCTATTTATATCCGTGTTGAGGTTAAAGTCTCTTGCTCTCGTGGCTCTGGTGGATTTGGATTTTTTGAGGTGGAGCATGTCCATTAATACCGGGTTGGACATGGCCTTGTATGTCAGGCACAGATCACCTCTGAGCAGACGGTATGCGACTGAATAGAGCTGGAGTTTCTTCAGTTGGGCATCGTATGACATATGTTTGAGCCCCTTTATCCTTTTGGTGAGGAACTTTTGGGGTCTTTCCAACTGCTGCAGGTGTCGGGTAAGGTACATTCGAATGGGGCGTTGTACTCAATCATTGGTCTGATAAGTGAAGAGTACAGGGGTACAATGACCTCTCCTGATCTGGATGTGAATCCCTTCATGATCAGGTGGGCAATGTAGAAGGTCTTCCTAACCACTTTGGCAATGTGAGTGTCAAAGAGAGGTTACTATCAACTTGGGTCCCCAGGTCCCTGATAACTTCTTCCGTGTTTAATGGATTACCACCTATGTGGTAATTAGGGTTACCTTGTTTTTCCCAAAGGGTATGACTATACATTTTTGGCATTTAGCTTAAGGCCATGGCTCTGGCACCAGTTATCCATTTCTATGAGACCTTTCTGGAGGATGTCTGTGTCTGATGGAGTGTCAATTATGGTGCCCAGTTTGCAGTCATCTGCAAATTTTGTCAGCCACAATCCCCTATGTTTGCCTGCACTTCAGAAAAATAAATGCCGAACAAGAGGGGGCCCAGGACTGAGCCCTGTGGGACACCGCTCGTGACCGGCTTAGAGTCTGACATGGCACCAGCAACTCTAACCCTGTGTGTTCTGTCCTTGAGCCAGTTTGCAACCCATCTTGTGACATATGGGTTTACATCTAAGCTGGTGAGCTTTTCTATGATGCCAGTGGGGTATTGTGTTGAGCGCTTTTGCTAGGTCAAGGTAGGCTGTGTGAACTGCCTTACCCTCATCAATGGCCTTAGTGACTGTTTGAAAAAGTCGACCAAGTTCAAGAGGCAGGATCTGCCCTTGACAAAGCCAAATTGGGTAGGATCCAGTGTCTGTAGGTCCCCAATGTCTTTATTCTGAGTTCCATTATGATCCTCTCCATAGCTTTGCAGACAAGGCTCGTCAAGCTTATGGGGGTAATTTCCAGGGTCCGTAGAAGCACCGCCTTTGTGGAGTGGGACCACAGTTGCCGTCGCCATTCTTTGGAGTGCGTATCCTGTAGTAAGGCTAAGATTAAACAGCAGCCTTATGTGTGGGTTTAGTTCCTCATTGACTTCATGTAGCACACAGCCGCGGACACCGTCCGGTCCCATTGATGCTGTGTTTTCTGCTTTAGAGAGAGCAGCTCTCACCTGGGCATCTGAGATGTTTGGGAGCCTAGACTCCGGTGGGATAGATATTTCCCCTTTTGGCGCGGAGGGAGGGGAGAAATTTGCACTGAACCTGTCTGCCAGTATGTTGGCAATGTCTGTGGGTTCAGTGATTTTTTTTATCATTTTGGACTAATTCTGAGCATATCTGGGAGTTTCCACCCAGGTTTCTAACATAGCTAAAGAAGGCTTTATGATTGTCTTTTGTGTCATTAGCGATTTTTCTCTCATAGTTGGTCTTGGATGATTTTATGAGTGATCGTAGTTTTTTGCTAGTATTGATCAGAGATGCCTTCCCATTTAGGGATTTTGCTCTGTCATCTAGTAGCGTTCTCCTCTTGTTGTAGAGTTTGTTTATGGCTGGAGTCCACCAGACTGGGCGCCTCACTCAGCTAATCTAATTTTCTATGGGTGGGGGAAGGAAAATACAAAAGGACACGCTGTAAATTCTCCCTCCCCCACTGAAGTTTGTGAAATCTGATCTGCAGTCTCAGTATACTAATAAGCTTCTCTGAAAACCGTGCCTCTGTGTGAACATGTGACTTACACTGCACTAAAATGTAAACAAAGTCACTAGCAAGCAACTGATTTTAAAAACTAAGCTGTATTCATTTTATGATATTTTGTTAATAAAATCAATGTTGTTAGTGTATTATTTTTTATTTTAACACTGAAGTTCATATTAAATCTTGGATTAATTTTACAGGAGAATGCACTTATCACTCAGTTAGAATGACTGGTTACTTTACATTAAACGTTGTGATGCAGGTCTTTAAATTCTGGGAGTTTAAAATCTGTAACTAGTTCTGATGATCTTTGGCCATACTGAAAAAAGTGCTAAACTGATGTTGTTGTTGTGTCTTTCGACTTTTCCCGGTTAGGGGTCGCCACAGTGGAACTCCGGTCCGCTAATGATTGGCAGTAGATTTTTACATGCTGAGTTGCCAGCTCTGACGCACAACCTTCAACAAAGGTACGCCCATTCATGCATGTCTCCACACAGAAGACGCTCTAGCTGAGAATTGAACAGGACGTCTTACTGTGAGGCGACAACGCTACCGCAGCACTACCACCGCAGTCGCTAAATGAGAAGTTATGTACCTACCATAACGTTCCATGTTAAGCTGTCGTCTTCTCGCCTTCTTTCTTGCTGGATGGGTTCGGAGCCGATCCTCGGCTCCGACTCGGCTTATACCAAAGCTCGAGAGCTATTTTTACCGGCTCGGGGCTACCCTGTATCCCACAATGCTAGGCGCTAACTACCCAGATCTCGTTTGATAGCTAACACTATAGCAGTTCTGTCCTCAGAACAAAGGAGAAGAGGAATACCCATACAGAAAGCCACACTAAGAAAGGGTAACCATGGGAGACCATACTGGGAAGAAAAGAAGGCCCCGTAGGATCCTATCGGTCTGTCCAGGCTAGGGGGTTGGAGGGCGGGACGCAAGAAAGAAGGCGAGAAGAAGACAACTAACATAGAACGTTATGGTAGGTACATAACTTCTCAGTGTTAAGTTGTCAATCTCGCCTTCATTCTTGCTGGATGGGACCGCATCCCTAGCACCTCAACCCTGGGTGGCTCATCGGAACAGACTCTTGAAGACGGTGGAACCAAAGTTAGCTCGGCTTCTGGAGGCTATGCCCAATTTGTAATGAGAAATAAAGGTATGGGGAGAGGCCCATGTGGCTGCCGCACAAATGGAATCTAAAGGCAACCTATCCTGAAAGGCTATTGACGTAGCTAAGGCTCTAGTTGAGTGGGCTCTAGGTCTTGAAGGAAGTTCTTGATGCCTCAGTTCATAGATGAAAGTAATGACAGATGCCAACCATCTAGAAAGGGTTACTTTGGAAACTAGAAGGCCTTTCTTCCCTTCAGCATAAGACAGGAAGAGCTGCTCAGATTTCCTAACTTGCTTGGTTCTATCCAGGTAGTAACAGAGTTGACGGTGAACATCCAAAAAATGCAACTTTTGTTCCGCTCTGTTGGAGTAATTAGGGAAGAAAACTGGGAGACCGATAGTCTGGTTTAGATTTGCCTCAGAAGATATCTTAGGTAAAAAAGAGGGGTTAGTTCTGAGGGACACTCTATCTTTATGGAAAAACAGATAAGGAGGACGAACGCAAAGGGCGTGAAGCTCTGAGACTCTCCTCGCAGAGGTTATGGCCACTAGAAATAAAGTTTTCCATGAAAGTAACTTCAAGAAACAGGAAGCCGCAGGTTGAAAGGGAGGGAGAATCAAGGAGGTTAAAACTAGATTCAAATCCCACTGAGGTGGGGGATCTCTGACCGGGGGCTTAAGTAAAAAGATACCTTTAAGGAAGGCTTTACAAAGTTTATGGGACATAACAGAGGAGTCTGACAGGCCAACATGAAAATTTGAAATGGCCGCTAACTGGACTCTGATAGTGGACGAAGAAGATCCTGATTGAAAAAGTTCGGCCAAAAAAATCCAGGACTGATTGGATAGGTGCAGTGAAAGGGTCCATGTTCCTAGATTCTGCCCAGAAGGAAAAATGTTTCCATTTGCTGGCATAAATCCTCCTGGTAGAAGATTTGTGAGAAGCTAAAATGATGTCACGCACCGAATGGGAAATAAAGGGAAGCCTGGCTAAGGTTGGAAGTTGAGCAACCAAGCTGTGAGGTTGAGAGAGGGGAGGGATTGGTGCAGCTTGCCGACTGATGGGTCAAGAGATCTGGCACTGAGTCCAGATGCCAGGGCTGCTCCAAGAGGTAACGATGCAGGAACGGAAACCAGATTTGTCGAGGCCAGTAAGGGGCAATGAGGATCATTGTGGATCTCAATGCGTCGTCGCTTTCTGAATCAACTGTGTGATTAATGGAAAGGGGGGGAAAGCGTACAGAAGACTCCGGGGCCAATCGTGGACTAGAGCATCTCTGGGGGGTGGCCGGGAAGAGAGTGAAGAAGTCATGGCACTTGCTGTTTTGAGGTGTTGCAAAAAGATCGCAGCAAGGCTGACCCCATCTTCGGAAAATTTTTTCCACTACTGACTGCTTGAGAGACCACTCGTGCGGCATGAGAATGGCTCTGGTCAGCTGGTCCGCTATGACGTTGGACTTCCCGGGGATATGTGTTGCTATCAGAAACCGCTGAGAGGAGATCGCCCACTGCCAAAGTCTGAGTGCTTCTCGACATAAGGGATAGGACTTGGTTCCACCCTGCTTGTTGATGTACCACACTACGGACATATTGTCCGTCTGAACTGCAATAGTCCCGATGGGAAGAGAGTCCTGAAGGGCTTGCAACGCTAAAAGTACTGCTCTCATCTCCAGGACATTTATGTGCAGGTGGCACTCGAAAGGTTGCCATGTGCCCTGGACTGTCCGCCCTGAAAATGCTCCCCCACCCGATCAGGGAGGCGTCCGTTGTCACCGTAGCAACCGGGGGGGGTGAATCACTTGAAGGGAGACCATCCACCAAGACAGGTATTTCTTGCATGACTGGGTTATTAAAATGCTGTGTGACAATGGGAGCTGCTGAAAGGACCACTGGGAGAAGAGCATCTACTGAAGGATTCGCATGTGAAAGCGAGCTAGGGGAAGTAACGTAATGGCTGCAGCCATGAGACCTAAAGTCTTCAGTACAAACCTGGCCTGTATTCTGTTGTTCTGAAGAAGGATATGAACATGTTCACGAATATCTGAGACTCTTTGTGCCGTTAGTTTTGTGGAGAGTTCAACTGAGTCTAATATGGCGCCTATGAAAGTAATAGATTGACAAGGCGACAAAACAGACTTTTCGAAATCTATGGAGATACCTAGCTCTTTGCAAATCTGAATGGTGTAATCTCTGGACTGAATAAGTTGACGCCTGGTGGTGGCGGTAAGGAGCCAGTCGTCCAGATATGGAAACACCTGGAATCCTTGACGCCTCAGATGAGCCGTAACCACTGCCATGCATTTGGTGAACACTCGGGGGGGGCTGTAGTGAGACCAAAGGGCAGGGCCCTGAACTGGTAGTGATTGGCCCCCAGCCGGAAGCGGAGACACCTCCTGGAGCGCTTGTGCATCTTGATGTGGTAGTACGCATCCTGAAGGTCTATACAGCACATCCAATTGCCCTGGCCCAAAAAGGGTAGAATGGACTGTAGCGTGACCATCTGGAACTTCGTTCTTTGGACAGACTTGTTCAGTCTGCTGAGATCCAAAATTGGTCTCCAGTCCCCTGTCTTTTTTGGTACTAAAAAGAACTTGGAGTAGATTCCGGATCCTTGCTGGTCTCCTGGGAATGGTTGGATGGCCCTTTTTCTTAGCAGTTTTGAGATTTCTAACACTGCTTGTTCCCTTAGACTGGGTGGAACATCTGGAAGGGGCCTTTCTGGCTGTGTTGGGGTGTGGACAAAGGGAATTTCGTAACCCTTGGATATGATCGACCGTACCCATCTGTCTTGGGTGAGGGAAAGCCAGGCTTCTGGGTACAGTGATAATCTTCCCCCGACTGCCTCCGAAGGTGGACAGTCGGGCAGCTTCTCAGGGATACTGGAAGGGTTGGCCAGAGACAGCTTCTCTGCTACCCTGGTTCTGCGGACCCCCTCTGCCCCTAGGGTGGCATCTGTTGTTGCCCCCCCCTGCCTCTAGAGGGGAACTCACCTCGTGTGTCAGGCGCGACTCCCTGTGGTTTGCGGAACCACATTTTTCCACCCTTCTGACCTTTGGGGTATGGTCTAGACGGGGTGGAAAAACGGACTCCCACGGCAGAGAGAGTCTTGCCTTCCTGTTCGCATCTGGTCAAAGTATCCTTCACCTAAGGTCCAAACAACGCCGAACCATCAAAGGGAGAGTTAGTGAAGGACACCTTGAAGGGGTCAGCAAAGTTACAAAGCCGCATCCAGACGTGACGTCTTAAGGCCACGCCTGTGCCTGCAGCGCTACTCGCCCTATCGGCCACATAGGAAATAAGCCGCATGGAGGAGTTAACAATCGAGTTCAGGGTTGCCAGCTGGGAGCTGATTTTGTCTTGAGACCCCGCAGCTGTTGGATCCTGTAGAGTATCACCCATTTCCTTGAGCATGTCTCTTTGAAGGCGGGTGAAATGACACAAGTAATTCAGCAACCACATGGCAAAGGTCGCTGAAGAAAACATCCGCTTGCCGTACCTATCCATAGTCCTAGATTCCTTATTAGGAGGATGGATCGGTACTGAAGGATCAGCCAGTTCCTTCTTAGTGGCTGCTGCCACCACCATGGCATCAACAGGGACACCCTTAGTTAAAAACTGCTTATCAGAAGGGGCTGTGATAAACTTTGAAGGCCTCCGTGGGGTAGGTTCCATCGAGTCAGGGGCCGTCCATGCCTTCCTCGCCACCACTTCCATAAGGGGGTCAAAGAGCGGAGACACCCAGGAGGTGGAAGGGTGAGAACCAAACGCCTCTAGGTAAACCGACTAGTCCTCGGAAGGACTGAGGGTAGACCAGTTCCCCCTCTGCTTGAGGATCTCAAGGATGTCAGAAAAGGAGACATCCTCAGAGGGGGACTGTGGGGACCCTTCTGACTCATCCAAGTCGGTATCAGATGTGACGGACTCAGGGGAGTCAACATGCTTCCTCTTACATTTCCTCTTCCGAGGGGGCTCCCCTGACGGATCACGGGAGGCCTCAGAAAAGGAGGATGCTCCCAATGGGGGCACCTGAGGCACAGGATCTCTGCGGTCAGGGTCGAGAGGATGGGTAGAGACCGTAGCAGGCACTACAGTGGGAGGAGCTGAGGGAGCTGACCGAGGAGCAGGCACAGGGGCCAGCACACTCCTCATGATCTCGAAAGCACCCCTATCAGGCAGGGAAGAAGGTCCCCGCTCCGAAGAGATAAGGACCCCTCCCGGCACTGAGAGGGATGGCTCCGAGGCTGATGTCGGGGCCGAACTCACCTGCGCCGAGGCTCCGACAGGGAGAATGGGGTCGGACAAGGGTCCGATGCCACTCGCCCCCTCGGAGCCAACGAGGGAGTCACGGCGCCCAGATCCCTCCAAGGATGGCACCAAGGAAGAAATCAGAGCTGAAGACGGAGCCGAAAGGTGTGGTATCGGCTCAGACGTGTCGACGGTCCCGGCTCCCACAAACTCCGGCTCCAAACTCAGAAGAAGGGTCGGAGGAGGAATCGATGATGGAATGGGGATAGCCGCTGTCTGATGAGAAGGGCTGTGAAGCA
This sequence comes from Protopterus annectens, assembly GCF_019279795.1. Lineage (NCBI taxonomy): Eukaryota > Metazoa > Chordata > Ceratodontiformes > Protopteridae > Protopterus > Protopterus annectens. The sequence continues at coordinate 107,322,657 of NC_056733.1, read as the reverse complement.
TCTGGGCCAGTGTCTGCGACTTAAGGAGTCTGCTAACCACCCTCTCAAGGTCATGATCCGAAAGTCTAGAAGACCGAGAGGAATGGGACCGATGGCTGCGCTCCGAAAGCAAAGGAGATCTTGGAGCTGAATGGACTGATTCCAAAGAAGGGGACCTGGAGCGCTTACGACTCGAGGACGGTTCCGACGTAACTATCGGAGCCGACAGAGTTTTTGTAGCATCGGCTCCAGTCGGAGCCAATGCAGAAGCAGAAATAGCACCACTAGTTGGAGGCTCTGTACACGGAGCCGATGACTTAATGGGCTTCGAAGGTTTGCCCGACGAAGACTTGGCCGGGGAACCTTCGGGCTTCAACAAGCCTCTCAAAATCAACTTGTTTCTGTGTTCCTGCAGGACTCTTGGACTGAATGCATGGCAGACAGAGCAAGAGTCCTGCAGGTACAGAGGGCCCAGGCAATAAACACAATAAGTGTGACCGTCTGTCAGAGACATCTTCTGACAGCACAAGTCACACTTTTTGAAGCCTGAGACCTTGGACTCTTTAGACATCCTGAAGGGATGACAAGTAAAACACACACAACCACACACCCACACTAAAGTATCTTAGTCCAGTCACACCACACACACCAAAGAGACTAAGATTAAAATAACTATAGATACTATGCAAATTAAACTGAAAGTTAACTAACAATTTAACTTAAAAACTAAAGTAAAACGTAGCCCGAAGGCCTAATAATATAAGGACTGGCGGTAGGGCCGAGGGAGATAGAAAATAAACCCAAAAGGGGAACTATATAAGGCGGGATACACTAGAGGGGTAAAACAGGATATAACGGTTCACTAACACTGAAATTAAAAAGGGAAAACCTTACCAGAAAAAATCTTTTTCAAATCTAACCTGAGAGCCGGCAAAAACGCAACCTCGCAGCTAAAGTGGCAAACGAGATCTGGGTAGTTAGCGCCTAGCATTGTGGGATACAGGGTAGCCTCGAGCCACTAAAAATAGCTCTCGAGCTTTGGTATAAGCAGAGTTGGAGCCGAGGATCGGCTCCGAACCCATCCAGCAAGAATGAAGGCAAGATTGACAACTTGACATCTGATGTTAACAAATCAAATTATTTACATTCCCGAGTGTTAGAAGGCATGTGAGGTTTTTTTCGGTATTTGTTTAAACCTTGGTGTTGCTGTCTTTACTGTTTGATTATTGGTTTGTTATCCAATTAGACAGCCAAAGACAACATCTTAGACAAACTTTTACTCAGCTTGGCTAAGGAAAAGCAGACAAATAACTCATTTGGTATTTCTGATCTTCTTAGTATGATCAAGTAGAAACAAAGCTGATGTTGCACATCCAGCAAGTATTTGCCTTTACTGGAGAAGCTTGGGGAAGAAAACAAGAAGGTTGATTGATTGACTTACTGAGAGATGATTCAGAAACAACCTTTGGGTGGAAAAGGAAGTATTAGTTCTTAGAGTTACTTTGTCCTTGTGGAAAACCAATAAAAAACAAAACAACTGATGAGAAGCCGGTCCAAGGTACACTATAAAAGGTTTATTGCAGGATACAATAAATTATAAAATCCAAATCTTTAAGCACAATGTAGATACTTTAAAGATGTAGTTAAGTTAGTTAGTTCCAATTCTTCTAAAAGAATTGGTATCGGGCCCCCTCTCGGGGGTATGTTTACTCGATCTATTGCCGTGTATGCATATGATTAGAAGAATTGGAACTAACATGGCAAATCAGACTTGATGCATATAGACTGCCTGGGTTGAATGATATGTGTTCAGTTAGTTGCATTTAAAAAAATAGAAATATGTGTAGATAGTTTACTTGTTTTACAGTAAGAATGGCAATTGTGGTTAAATATCTTGTTGAACCTTATTATTAGGTACCTTTGAATATGAAAAGCCATACAGAATTTAAGGGAACGGTTATCATACACATTTTTTATTTATGATTTTATATATAATGGTATAGATGGATATATTATATGCATATAAGTACTACATTTAGGGTTATTTTTTAAAATGTTACAATAATATGTATATTATATTTGGTATAAGGAAATTTTAAAGTGTGTTTTTGATTAAATTGAGTGGTTCGTTATTTTAAAGCACTACATCTTTAAAGTTTGAACAGCAGCATAATTATGTAATTGTGATGTCACTAGTAATACTAATTTAAACTCGTAGTGTTTCTAATTACAAGGTCTTCTGAGGAAGTTTGCTTTGGTGCAAACAAAAAGCGTTTGTATTAGTGTATCTACATTGTGCTTAAAGATTTGGATTTTAAAATTTATTGTATCCTGCAATAAACCTTTTATAGTGTACCTTGGACCGGCTTCTCGTCAGTTGTTTTATTTTTTATTAGTTTTAAGATTGGTTTCTGAGTTTTCAGTATATCTTGTGGAAAACCAGATAAGAATGTTTACGATATAGAATATGTAACTCAGAAACCCTCCTATTAGAGGTGACTGCTACCAAAAATAATGTTTTTCATGCCAAGAATTTTAAGTCCACTGTGGCCACAGGTAATGGGCAGACTAATTAAGGCCTGCAATAGAATGGCAATGACCCAAGGCGGTACTGGGTCCCTCTGTGGAGGTTAAAGGAGGAAGGTACTCTGAGAAACACTTTGGCCAGTCAATGGGAGAGTGATTCTTCCCAGTATGAAAACTGGAGATAGCTGTTAGTTGCGCTTTGATAGTGGAGTAACTGGCTTTGATATGGAAGGGAGATGCTAGAGGGGCTGAAAAAGGGATTAGTTTTTTTTTTCTGGAAGCCCAGATACAAAGTTTTCCACTTACGTTTATAGATCTTCCTGGTTGAAGGCCTCTGAGAAGACGTCAAAATGTGAACAATTTAGGAAGGAAGCCCAGACTGCCCAACCATCATTGGAACTGGAGGAACCATACACTTAGTTTGAGTGTTTGAATGTCTGGGTGAGGCAGCCAGGACAAGTGAGACAAAACATCTTGGGTTGAGCTCAGCATCCAGGAAGGGTGAACCAGATAAGCCCAGATGAAGGGAAACCACACCTGCAGAGGCCAAACAGAAGCACTGAAGATTATAGTGGCCTTTCTTGACAATGGTTTCTGAAGGAATTCGGTATGAGAAGGGTAAGAGGAAAGGCATACAGGAGTCTGGGGAGTCCATTATAAATCACAGCATCCCTCAGTGACTTCTCCTCCTAGGTGATAAGGGCAAAGTACCTGCTACACTTGGTGTTGTAGGGTGAGGCAAAAAGACTGCAGCAAGCATGGCCTCAGCAGCTGAAGATCTGGTCTGCTAGTACTGGACTGAGGGACCACTCATGAGGGAAAAGGGGAGAGCTGCTCACCCTGTCCGCTAGAACACTGGAGCTCCCCAAAATGTTTGTTGCTCTCAGAAAGCAGTGACAAGACATCGCCCAGTGCCACAATCTTATGCCATCCCGGCATAAACAGTAGGATCGTGCTCCTCCCCCGTTTGCTGGTGAACAAGACCACTGACACTGTCCACCTGAATCAAAATCACACCTATTGGGACAGCTTCCTGAAATGTCTGTAGTGTTAGGCAACCTGCTCTCACCTCCAACATGTTGCTGTGAAGGCTGGCCTCTGTAAGGAAACGTGTCTTGTACCATCTTTCCCAAGAGATGCCCTCCCACCTTAAGTGGGAAGCTGCCATGGTCACCATGCCTTGTGGCGATGGAAGTACTAAGGGGTGTCCTTAGGATACAGTCAGGGACTCCAGCCACCATTGGATATGAAACATGCAAACTGCTTTCAGCAAAACCTGAAAATTCAAAGGCTGTCTGATAGACCACTGAGCCAACACAGTCCACTGGAGGATTCTCACGTGATATCTGGCAAGAGGGATCAGGGTGACAGCAGTCACCACTGAACCCAGAAGGTGTAGAATCAGATTTGCTGGTGGCTTCTGACATGAAAAAGCAACCAATGTCAGTATGTAAAATTGCAAGAGATCCTTGTTTGTGAATGTTTGGCAATCTGTAGTCTTGTGCCCAAAAGTGCACCAATAAATTCCAAGGTCTGCACAGGCTGAAATTTGGACTTGGTTGTATTCACTGGAATGACGTGAGCTGAATGTAGTTGGAGTAGGTAGTCTCTGACTTGGAGAAGATGATTCCTGGATCAGACGGTTATGAGCCAGTCATGCAGATAAGGGAACACCTGGAACCCTTTCACCCTGATATGAGCTGCAACCACTGGCACACAACAGATGAACACAGGGGGTTGTGAGGGATCAAAGGACAGGATTCTGAATTGAAAAAGACTGGTTTCCAGCTAGAAGCAAGAAAACCTCCTGGACCGCCTGTCTATTTTTATAAGGTAATATGCATCCTAGAGGTCAATCGAGCACATCCAGTCATCCTTCTTTAGAAATGGGAAAACGGACTGTACAGTGACTATCTGGAATTTTGTTTCACAAATGTGCTCAAACAACTTAGGTCCAAAATTGGCCTGAGGTACCCATTCTTTTTTTTTACTCCAAAAAGAATATTGAGTAAATTCCAGATCCTTGCTGGTCTGGTATGAACTCCTGGATGACTATTCCTAAGCAGTTTTATATCTGAGGCTGTCACTTCCCTTTGTAAGGGTGGAATATTGGGAATTTTCTTTATACATGGAGGAGGGTGTAGAAAGGAGATGGAATAGCCTCTGGTTGCTACTCTCTGTACCCAGCTATCTTTAGTGATGGACATCTAGGGAGTAGCTTGCACAGACAAATGGCTCCAGAAAGCAGCAGTTCAGCAAACATTCAGGAGTGCTGACAGGGCATCTCAGAAAAGGGACCCCAAAAGCCCTGGTTTTGTGGACCACCTCTGCCCTGGGGAGACATATACCATTAGTGACACCCACCTTTGCTACGGGAAGTAGTGTCTAGTAGTTTCAGTAATGAACCCTTGAGACTTACAGAACCACAGTTTTTTCCTACCCTTTTAACTTCTGGAAAAAGTCCTCTGAGGGGTAGAAAACCAGACCCCTATGACATCCATCCTTTTCATTCCTGGACAGTGTTTCTTTAAATTTTGGACTGAACAGTGCCAATCACTGGGGACATTGACAAAGGACAGCTTGAAATGTTTCACAAAACTGCATAGGCACATCCTGGCATGTCTTCTTATAGTTAAGCTGGTGGCTGTAACTCTAGATGTGCCTGCTGTGGGTGTTAGAAACGAGACACATTGAGACAGTACACAAGAATTGCAGGGTAGCCAACTGTGAGTCAATGGATTTTTTTTAATCCTCAGCAGACAGGTACTTTGAGAAAGAAATGGAAAGCTTCTTTGTCAAATCTCTCCGGAAACATGTAAAGTGCCAAGTAATTCAACACTGTGATAGCGAAGGTGGGTCATGAGTAGATTTGCTTCACAAATCTGTCCAACCCAGAGACCCCTGTTAAGAGGATGAACACTGCAACTCTCTTCTGCCAGTTCTTTATTGTGGCTACCACAGCTGCCACCACCACCACCACCACCATGCAGTCCACGGCTGGACCCTTGCTCCAGTAAGGATGGTCTTTTGGTAAAACCAGGAATTTGTTGGGCTTAGGTGGAATTGGCTTTCTATGCTCATTTTGAGATTAAGTCTGCCATCTCATCCATGGGAAGGACTACCCAAGTAGTAGATGGACCAGCCACCAAAGCCAAGAGAAATACTGACTCGTCTTGGGAAGGGGTTTCATAGGACCATCCACCCAAGTAGTTCTAAAATTTCTCCAAATGAAGCGTCCTCAGAGGGGATCCCTGGGTACCCCCACCCCTTCATCGAATTCAGCATCTTCAGTTAGTGACTCCTGTGAGGAGTCAATATGCCTCCTTTTGCAACTGTGCTTTTGACAAAACTCTCCAGTGGGATATTCTGGGGAAGACTGAAGCTGACTGGGAGGCCCTCAACATGGATGGACTCAAGCCGTTTGGAGAATGACTGCTCTGATGAGACAGAAACAGCAGATCAGAACCCAGGGAAATCCTGTAGGGGAGGGATGTCTGCTCCCTGGAACAAGAGAGCACTCTAAGCAAAACCAGAGACAGAACTAGAGTCCCTTCCAGTAGAAGCTGCAGCTCATAAGAAAGACTGGTCTTGAGGTACCACCTGCCTCAGCTCTGACACAGACATCAGAGCCAAACTGTCCACGGTTGAAGCCCTGCGAGCGGTTCTGATGCAGACAACTTGGCTATGAGATCTGAAGGGATCTGAGCAGTTGGAATCCAACTGGATAACAAAAACCGAAAGGAGTCAAAAGACTATGTCTTCGGATCCAACATGGACATACCAGGTGGGCACTTGGATCTGACAGCCCAGACTTCGCTGGATGGATATGGAAAGGAGCAATAATCTGATGAGGAGAAGAGATCAATCCCCTGGCTACAACAGAGGCTAATGCCAGAAAGACCCCCAGCTGGATTTGGGTCTTGATAGACTTCCTCATGATTTTATCCATGTCAGCTTTAGAAAGATTCCTGGAGACCTAAATGAGTGCAGACAGGAATCCACGGAGAAAGGCTTGGAGATCCAAAGAAAAGACCTCCCCTGGAAAATGGGGGATTCTCAGCATGGGTGACATGGGCTCTGCAGAAAAATGTGGCTCCAGTAAGGGAAGTGTACCACACCCACTGAGAACTCTCTCTGATGTGAAGGGTAGTTCCAAGGATTTTGACATTCTTAGGAGCTGGGGGCAAAGAAGGGGAGCGATCTGGGACCTGCTTTTTTGGTTCATGAATGTTTCCTTTTCTGTTTACTTATCTTTCTCATGACACTTTTTAGCCTTAGTATGATCACTCAGTTTCTTGGTCAGAAGAGAAGCAGTAGTAGTAGTAGTACATGAGTGAACAGGTGGAATTTCTCCCATAGAGGCAGGAAGACACCCTTTAAGAACCAACGTATTCCTCCTCTCAGAGGTCTTAGGCACAAAGGCCTCAACAACTGCTGTACTGTTGGTCCAGGTGTGCAACTTCCAAACAACAGACGAAGTTGGTATGGGTATCTGAAATGGGTATTTTGTCGCTGCAATCCACATATTTCTTTAAATCCTGAAGGTTTCTCAAACATCTTGACAAGGGATAACACTCGTACAAAAAGACCAGAAACAAGTATCAAACTGCAGTAACACCCTCATCTAGAATAACAACACTCTAAAGTCAAATATCTAGCTGACAGCAACAAGAAAAAAGGGACAATAATGGGTGACCTAAGGAGGGAAAACAGAGACAGTCTCACTACAAAAATATTGAGTCTAGCACTCTAAACATATAACTACCTATAAATATATATATATATATATATATATATATATATTATATATATATATATATATATATATATATATATATATATATATACACGTGTTTGTGTATATTTTATACACACAAACACACACATATATATATATATATATATATATATATAATATACATATGTATACACACACACATATATATACACATATTACATTTTTTGTTACTGAAGAAAATGACAGAAAACTGAGAAAATACACAAAAATCGCACTTAAATAATGAGCCTGAGCATGTCTGTAGCAATCGAGTGGCAAACAAGATCTGAGGTTATCTTTCTCCTCATGGGGGATTATGGGGAAGGGGAGGGGCCTGAGCATTACAGCTAAACCTTTAGAGTGGCTGAAGTCAGATCCAACTTAAATATGAAGACCCACCCGTTAAGGAACATAGAGGTTAATGACCTGACTTACAGAGACTTCTATAATCTTTTTGTTGCAGTTTGTTACCTTCTGTTTGTGTAAGATAAGAAATACTTATTCAGAGGTGCTGCGGTAGCGTTGTCACCTCACAGTAAGACGTTGTCCTGTTCGATTCTCAGCTAAAGCGTCTTCTGTGTGGAGACATGCGTGAATGGGCCTACCATCGCTGATGGTTGTGCGTCAGAGCTGGCAACTTGGCACATAAAAATCTACTGCCAATCATTAGTGGACCGGAGTTCCGCTGTGGCGACCCCTAACCGGGAAAAGCCGAAAGGCACAACAACATGATGGTTTGCACTTCTGATGTCCTCATGGCAGATGTAATGTCCACTAAAAAGGCAGCCTTTCAAATCAAGTATTAGTAAGTACTAATTCAGAGGGTGGAAAAGTTAACATTTCTAACATGTAAATGTAGTAATTCTCTTGGGGGGGGGCTCAGATACAAGACCCCTTTGAAGAAATGTTTACTGGTAACAGGGTATAAAGGCTCTTAATGGTGGGATGCATGACTGATCCCTTACTTTGAGTCAAGAGGTCTAGACGTTGAGGTAACAAAACATACTCTTTCTTTAACTATTTAGTAGGAGGAACAGACTGTGCTGCCTTGGCCAAAAGGGAGCTACGAGTACAACTTCAGGCTTGTCTTCCTTTATCTTTTGCACTATCTTAGGAAGAAGTAGAATGAGAAGAAAGGTGTAACGACACAGACCTGTTCTGCAAATTGAAAAAGCATCTGTTGCACAGGTCCCTGCACTTGGTGTCTTCATACAATTTTTTTCAGCTGCTTGTTTTCTGTAGAAACAAAAAAAAAAGTCTACTTCTGGCACAACCCATCTGTGGACCTCATCCACAAATACATCCCTGTTCAACAGCATTTTGTGAAAATCTGCTTCTGCTCAACCTCCTGAGGAGGGGTGTAAGATGTCCCAACAGTCATACTCAACTCCTGGGCCAAGTACCATGCCTTCGCAGAGAGTCTGCACAAAAGTTATGAGTGGGATCCCCCCTGTTGTTGCTGTACCACATTCTCTGTTGTGTTGCCCAAGATGATATTCATAGACCATGCTTTTAAGTCCTTGGCTGCTAGGTTTCTTTGGAGTATTTTATTGCTAAAATTCCTGACATCATCAATTTGATAAGGATGTGCATTTATTCATTTTGAAATTTGTTTCAGGTCCCTTCAAAGCCTCAGTTTCCCTGAGGAAGCCCCCTAGACATGTAAGGAAACTGCAGAGACTTATCAGTAGCTGGGCTTAGCTTTAATGGGAACCCCAGACTGAGGTTCACTTGTTGTGTCAACCACAAAACTATCCTGACATAAAGCAGCAAGGGGATGGATCTCTGCAAGGGGTATGCATGCTGGCACCATTTGATTCTTTGGTACAACTACAGTTAGGAGGACTAAAAAAAACGTGTACCTCAATGTCCTCAGAAATTCTTTGACAATAATCTTATTTCTGCTGTTCTACAGGACTGAAATACGAGGTCAGGAATAAAACCTTCTCTAAGGGAAAGAATGATCTCTGGTTAGCAGTGTCCAGTAGGGCTCCTAGAAACTGGACTTGTTGGGAAGAGCATCAGCTGTGAGTTGGCGAAATTCCAAGACAGTCACAGAATTTAGAAGCAAGCCTGGGTAAACTGCAGAGCTGTCTCTCCTCTTGGGTTAGGGTCTAGATCAGGCAGTTGTTCAGACAGAGGCAAATGTGGATGCCGTTAGTTTTACAGAACTCAATTACTGAAACTACGCATTTACTAAGCATTATTGCTGCAGTAGATAAACCAAAAGGCAAGGACACAAACTGGTAGACAGCAGTTCCTGTTTTGATTCTTGGATACCACTCCTCAATTCTGGCTGCAGACATGCTGAGGTAGGCCTGCAAGGTTAGCATATTGAAATATGACACTTGTAGAAATTGATTTAATCTTAAGCCTATGAATAGCCTCCAAGGTAATCTTTTCTTAGGAGTAGAAACTGTCTTGAGTAATGCCTTGTGCCTTCTGCCTCCCCTGGTACTCTCTTAACAGACTCCTGTTTTTAAAGGTCCAGCAGTTCAGATTTGATTAAATGTAGGCTTCACTGCACAGACCATGCTTTCAAAGTCCTTGGTTCCAAACTGTAGGAATCTCTCTATTCTTTTTGTAAAGATCATTCATATTAGCATGTATTCCAATCAAAAGAAAAAGTAACTGTTCTCTCTGATTCTATAACTTAACCTCTTCCAACCTTACTTCACTCTACATAGCTTGGTCTATTTTTCATTGCGACTCTTTCAGCATGCCAACTCTGATATCCACTCTGTATATAACGCATGTGTATATTGTACTTTTGTCAGTCTCTCTGTACAGTTGTCATTATACCCTTAAGCCAACTCTGACATTTACTTTGTATATATTGCATTTTGTCTTTCACTTTGTCTTTTTATTTTCCTCTGGGTATTTGGGAAATGCCTGAGAACCTTTGTCTTTTTATGAATTGGAGTATGTATCCTAATCTCAAGATTCTCATAACTGACGTCTTGATTTTCTCCCGCTGCGTCATCAAGCAATCTACTTGTGTAGAAGACAACTAAAGCAGGAGGCTATGAACAGAGACCAGGGCTAACAGGAATGAAGTAAAAATAGGAGTGCTTAAGTTAGAATACTTGTCCACCACGGAAGCAGAGGGAGATGGGATTAAGCCCACCTTCACATGGGCCTACAACAAGAACTCCATCACCCTGGAGTAATCAAAGCTCAGAGTAATATAGGACAGGACAAAGAAAGAACTGACTTAAAACAGGGAGGCCTGAAGGACATTAGCCTGACTAAATCCATATCTGAAGACAAGCTCCACTGTCAGAGTCTTTCAGGAGGCTTAGAAGGTATATCCATATTATCAGAAGCTGGCTCAGAGTCAGAAACAACCACATAAGACATTCCTAGCTAAATATGAACAAGAATCCCTGTGCTTGCTGTCTTTTGGCAGGAGATAATTTGGAATGAGAATAAGAAGGACACCTTTTAACCTTAGATTTTGGTTGAAGGGGATGATCACCTTGCCAAGTTTTACCCTTGCTCAACAGTCTTTTTAATATTAAGTTAATATGTCAGTATCCTCAAGGTTTACTTGTTAAAGCTCACACAAATTATGCATTCTGATCAAATGCAGAGCTTCGAAACAAGTCACACTCAACAGTATGGCAACCCTAAGGAAGGATTTTGTGACCATAAACTGTATGTTTAAAGCCAGTATTCTCCATTAAACCAATCTAACAAAACAAAGCTGCTAATCTAGAAAGGCAAATCAATATCTAGTAACCTAAAATCTGTAAAATGATAGAAAATCACCAAAGGAAAAGCGGAGGAAAATAATGGAGAAGCCACAGCCTTGGGAATAGACAACATGAGAGAGAAAAAAGCAAATTTAACAAATAACTATATATATATATATATATATATATATATATATATATATATATGTATGTATGTATGTATATAGATAGATATGGTTTACAATGAAAAGGCAGAAAAAGTCAGTTACATGACAGGCACCTCCTCAAACAAAGCAGGAGCGACATTCAGAATGTCGACATACAAGTGTTTGTCAGTTCATAAGGAAGTACACAAGGCAGGGACACGAAGCATTGTTGGCAATGGCAATTGTCAACATTAATATCGACAAAACGTTGTCAATGTTGCCACATCGACCTTTGGACCTACTTAATACTCATGAGTCGAGCATATGCGTTGGTAACATCACCATTGGCGCTTTACAATGTCGCATTTTTGATAGCAATCCAATATATATGCATATATATAAAATGGTAAGAAAAGGAAGTATGTGACCTTAAAAGACAACAACAGACTGTAAGGCTGAAGACTACACAGAAAAATCCACACCACAATGATCAAACAGGCTGAGGCTGTTTTCTACTGCTGTTGGTTTGCATGCCACAAAACAGGCCTGGAGTATGGCTAGTAAACCATTACTGGGAGGATGAGAGGAACTACAGTCTGGGAAAGCTTTCTGTTCTGAGCTGACTTGAGGCTGTGAGGAAATCTTAGAGTCTGAAGAGGATGGATAACTTAGAGCTAAAGATGTCATGGGCTGTTCTCCTTTCTCTACCTAATTTCTTACTAATACCCTAAGATTTGGGAGGGAATCAGCCTGAACCAAGGGCACCCAAAGACCTGGAAGTCAGGCAGGCATCCACATGTGACTGACTGCAGTCTATAAGGAATGATGCTTCACAGCAGTGCTCCATATGATGAACACTGTTAAGTATCTATAGTCCCAGAGTTACCTTATGCTCTGGTAAAGAAAATCAGCAAATTCTTTATGGACTCTCAATAATTCCTGAACTTCTGTCCAAGTGTTGCCATTTGCTTCAAGGAAAGTAAAGAAGTTAAATATCTTCAAGACTCCTTCCTAAGCAGCCTGTGGGAATGTACCATACTGCATTTTATTCAGGCTTCTTGGTTAGTCTACTAAACACTGAGGAATAAACACATTTTCTGAATCCAAAGCTTCCAGTTTTCTTTTAAGCTTTTTTGCAAAAATTAACTTTTAGAGGGCTGCAGTGCAGGATTCCTCCACTGAGAAATATACTTTTGTACTACTTTCACACAAACTCTTGAAAGTAAGTATATTTTTTTCAGTTTTGTAAGTATTTCTCTTCTACCACAATGTACTTGCCTGGTATGGTTAGTACTTTAGAAAGATGCTATGCAGATTTGATCTAGTCCAACTGAGGTATCTATCTCCTGTTGCTTCTACATAACAAATGTGTACCACATCATGTGGAAATCAATATAGACAGTTCATCAACATTAAAACTACATAAGGATAGCGCTTAATGGAGATCTAGTGGGAGAGGCAGAAATGATATGAATGGTGTAGCTAGTGAGCGTGCTCTGTTTGCCTAACACATGACACTATGGTGTGCACTATCATCTGTTGCAGCATCCACAGACACACAGTGTGGAAGCAAGACAAGACAGTGAAAAAAGATGACACTGAGATGGGGAGTGATAAAAATTACTGGAAACAGGTTCCACGTATAGACAAGTGCCATATAACACGTGACATTATGCATAATAATTGAGAACATGGAATTTTAATTGCTGAGTCTAGGATGTGCAATGGATCAGGATACTTGCATTATGGTAGGAATTAGGAGGACAGTAAGAGATAGTGTGGTGCTGACGAAGAGACAGAGAACCATAGCAACAAGTGTGTTTTTCAGCACTTACTGCTAAGCTGTTGGATCTTGAAGATAGGTCCAGTATTCAGCAGAACAGCAAAATGCTCTGTGGTTTTTGGGTGGTGCAGATCTACAGTGTTCTAGTTACTGTGAATAAGAGTACTGCTTTTAAATGACTGTAATTTAGTTTCACTCTTCTGAAGTCTGTAAAAATGTTTAATAATGCATACCATACAGTGTCAGCAGTTTACAAGTACACCTACAGAAAGGAATCTATGTAGAGAGTTTCCCAACTGATTTCTTTACTCTGTTGTTTGTGCTCATGCAAGCAGAGAGCCACAGGAAAAAAAAACTGTGTCAAAGCAAAACTTCTTGCCAGTAGTGCCTTCTGAATTCTAACATGTTTGAAAATATCCTAGTGCCTTCTCATGGTGTACAGCAATGCCACACAGCAATTTAGATGTGTGTGATAATGTCATTTTTTAAAAGCTAAGGTTGAAACAAAAACAGAAAAACAAGATTTGGTGATAGACTGGAGCATAAGTGGCACTGTGAAGTGACTTAATGGGCACAAGTGAAAAACAAAAATACAAACATTCCACAGCTGTCTGACAGTTTCATCAAATGAACTTGGCAATGTAGCAAAGGTGGGGTTGGGGGTAAAGGGGACACCTGTCAAAGTGTTAGGGATGGGAGTTCCTGACCTGCATATTGAACTTTTTTTCTGTACAAAGAGGTACTTCTGGTAGTAAATCAATACCAGTTTAAATAACTTCTCTCTTTCTTTCTTTTGCTCTTCACTTGAAAAGCCTGGGGGGTGGGATCTGGTTGCTTACCATCGTAAAAGCCAAAGTCTTTTTTTTTTTTTTGCTTTACATTTGAAGATCTGAGGAGGGTGGGGCACTTCAGGGATGGGCATCAGGTGCTGGATGAGATAGTTAAGTCCCTGATTAAACTGCTATAAACATGGTTCTCTTCTAGAAAACTGCCAAGATAAAACATCTATTAGCATCAGCTGCTTCTCAGCTACAGCAGTTCAATGTATATGCCCTGAAGAAACATCTACCGCACAACCAAAAAAAACAATGGTGTCCTGAACCAGTAATTTTACTTCTTCAGCACAATACCACGTTTCACTGCAAACAAAGACGTACCTCACCAAGTCTACATATTTTCCCTTTTGCTTCTTAAATAACCTACTGATTGCATTCTGAGTCTTGAGCCTCATGGACTAGGGCCACTAAGCAGCAGAATGGTGTAACAAAGTTTGTTGCAGTTTATAAAAGAGACATACACAATAAGGGAAGACCTTGTAGGTGGGTCCTACCCCATTGTGTAACCCTGGTGCTCTATGCAAAGGGAACACATGCAAATGATGTCACTCTCCACCTGATCATATGTGACTCTTAGATATTATCTGAACTGTGCATGGTCTGGTTCTGGTTCCAACTACATAAGATAAGGGACAAATGCATAGCAGCAGTTGGAGTAGTACATTTGAATGCACCAGTCCCCATTCCCTGCTGATCTGTGTCTCGGCATACACAAACTGAGCAACTACAGCAGCACAAAAAAAGTTAAAACACTATTTCATGGTAGGAAACATCCTATCAGCCACTGCGACACCTGTGGAAAGGCAAATCCCAATCTCACATGCCCCAGCAGTGCTGGTCCAGTCACTGGAGGCACTCTGAACTAGACCCCCCCCTCATATTACTAAATAATGGTAATATACATTGCTATGTAGTAGTAGCAATTAAGGGCAAAACACTTATAAATCACCCTCTACTATGACAGCGGAGGAGGGAGCAGACCTACTGTGCTCCCCTATTGTTCAGCTGTCACGTGGTAGCATTTTAAATGTTCCAATATGCAGAAACACATACACCAACAAATTTTCAAACAGTAAATATTACAGGTAGATTTCTGTACACTACAGTATAAAATATGCAATGCAGCAACTGCCATCAGCATTAAAATATAACTAAAAACCACAAAACAGGAACCAGCACTTCCAAAAACTAATAAGGCAGTAAACCAGTGCCAGAATACGTTGAAACTCCGTCCAAGCAGTTTATTCACAAGCCAAATATTCCTGTGGAGGAAGGGAGAATCGCTCTGAAGCCATTGCGTGGGGGGTTGCCTCACTCCAATATGATTTACGCTTTCAATGGGTTAGCAATAAGCATTATTTTTTACTTTTTTTAAAGTAAAATGTTTTGGGCTGTCACATTTATTTAGACAACCACGTACAGCTCGGTTTCCATAACAGCAAAAAGCAGCCGGTACATCAGTGAATATGGACCGACGATAAACAATGGCTAACGTCACGCAATGGCTTCAGAGCGATTCTCCCTTCCTCCACAGGAATATTTGGCTTGTGAATAAACTGCTTGGACGGAGTTTCAACGTATTCTGGCACTGGTTTACTGCCTTATTAAAATATAACTAAACAATCTGTATTTGACTTTTGCCTTGAGACTGTTTCTAATAAAACTGTTTATTGAAAGGCCACAGTGTGAAGAGCTGTATTATGCTTTAAACAAACATGGTTCCCACAAATAAAATTTCCCATGCACATAGAAGACCACACAGCATATAATGTAGCTCTATGCTGAAAGCATACCTTTGCTGGAGATTTCATGAGCTATACATAAATATTGTCCACAGTCCATTAAAAGAGTTGAAAACAATGATGCTTGTCTGCTGTTCTACAGCAGTGTGATTTTGGTTTTAAGCTGCAAATTAGCACTGGAAGTGTGGGCAAGACACATTGCACACAACCGATTTTTAGGGGCTGAGCATAACAATGACCATGTCCAGTCTGCGGAAGAATGCCTTGTATCTGTCCCATATTACTAATGAATTCATCTGAAAGACTAGATCGTAAAATCTCTTCAGGAAGGGTATTTCATGCATCCAGTGTCCAATTTGCAAAACCATGTTTTCTCACACAGCTCCAGATCCACACACACTATAGTTACAAACTGCATCCTCCTTTTGTTGGACATGATTCTGAAACATGCTACTCTCATTATATGTTAATGGAGGTGGAGATGGGAGTTTGGCATAATGGTTAATGTATTTACCTTGCAGGCACAAGGTGCAAGGTTTGACTCTCACATGGCATAATTAGCTAGGCTTAAAATGGCTCACAAGGGCAGTTAGCTTAGTACTAATCTATGAACCTATGAAGCAATGAAGTTTTACATTTTTTAACCATGTAAGACTCCCCCCCCTCCCAAGACACACACATATATACATCTCCTCAGCAGTATAAAACATCCAAGTTCTAAACAATAATTTTACACAAGACAAAATGAAGCTGTATTAAAGAAACATTCTTTCTTATGTGTTTTAAAACTTACCTCTTCAGCAATAGAATCTTTATAATACCGCAGACTGCTGTCTGTGAGAACAAACCAATACTTTTTCCACTATAAAATAAAGAAAAAAGACATTATTACCAAAATAATTAAGGCAACTGTTTAATTAAAAAAAAAAAAGAAAAAGAAAAAGGTTCACATTTCCAGAAGAAGCATGCTTCACATTATGCCAAATTATTCTAACCAGTTTTGGGTTGACAATATTATGGATACCTACAAATGGGAGCATAACATATTTTATCATACACTCCCATTCATCTGTCATCAACAGATCAGAAAATACTAGACTATTAACAGCAATACATTCTGCAAACAGTGAAAAGACAAAACAATGCTCATATAGACAGATATTCAGAGCAGTCCTGCATGAGCATGCTCCAATTTGTGTACAATAACCAGTCACTTCCCAGCCTTCCCTGTGTCTTGTACCAGAAGGTACAGCCTTGTGCATGTACACTAACCATAACAGTACAAATTCAAAGACAGATCACTATAACAGGAAGTCACAACTTGGCTGCAACTATTTTGTAGTGCATGCAGCGCAGTGACTAAGCTCTGCTATCCAGAAAAAGACAAATTCTATAGCAAAAGACCCAATCTTAACAACTGTTAAACACCATCTTCCTCACTTGCTAAGATCAGGTATCTCGCTAGCCAATTAAACCTACTAACACTGGCCAGCAAACGACAGCAGCAGAATACCAAAAAGTTTATATAACAATGGCTCATCACCATTCAAGACTGAGAATGCTGATTGGAAAGCACAGCCAGTGTGCCCGCTGTAAATCAAGCATATACCACAAGAAAAAAGGTCCGGCCACTGAAACATCTGACTGCACTGTAACAGCCTATACTGGAAGAGCAGGTTAATCACAATCCAGCTGCAACAAACTTTGAAAAATTGCTGAAATTAAATTAGGCCATATAGATGTTATCTCAAAGTTTTGAATGAAGCCAGAGAAGCAATGCCTATAAGAACCCCGGCTTTGTAGCTCTGTAGGAGGAGTAGAAGTGTTAAAATTGTTTTATGACTTCCAGGAGCAGCAGCAGATCTGAGCAATGCTCTTGTGTGTGTATTATTGACATGTAGGTGCTAAAATCATGGCAGCTTCTAGTGATGGGGGATAGTGCGGGAAACATAGTCAGATCACCAGATGTGTGTGATGTCATTCTGTACGCCAGAAATAATATTTAGATATTGGTAAGAGATTGCTCTCAGTATTCTATAGTTTGTTCTTGGAAACCTGACTAGAAACTCCCCCGTCTAAATCATCTTGCCTTGCAGTAGTAAATAACTTAACTAGAGAACAGTAATTATTTTAGTCAATCACGAACAGATAGTGAGATTAGCTAAATACTGTTTTTTTCTGCATATGTTAGAAACTTTCCTTTGGTGTTATTTTTAATATTTTCTGTGACTGAAACTCTGGTGTTTATTGTAACTATATATCTAGTACTTTCATGTTCTTTTATTATTTACTATTAAATATATTTAAACTTTTCATTGTGGCTTTCCATTTTTAGAAAATATTTAAGCTTTGAGAGTAGTTGCATATTTATTTGGTGATACCTCTGGCCACTCCTGAAAGTCTTGCTGTTTGGTCAATATTACCATTTATATTAACATTAACTTCACTCAGTATAGTTGAGCACCTTTTTAAGAGACTTACAGTAACTGACTGGTGGCAGTGAAACTACCTTATAGTATGGACAGAAGGTGGCATAACTAGTAAGCCTGTCCCAGCCTTTCCCGTGTGTGCGTGTGTGTGTGTCAGCTACTTCAAACAGGGACACGAAGTACTGGTTTCATAGAGAGGGTGTTGAACACAGCTGTAACAGTGGACAGTCTTACTGGGGACCTGGGGAGAGACGGATATAGAGAAATCTAGACACTGGGCTGACTGTGTTCCCTGTGATCTCTTAAGGGAAACTGCACTTGATGCAGACAGGTCTGCATCTGGAAAAATTGAGTGCATCCATTTGTATCCCAAGTGAATGCCCCTCTCCAGTGTCAGTGGTCAGGATTCAGGCTCCTTGATTACTGGCCCAGAGTGGGGACTTGCAGAGTGGCCAGACTTCCTATCTGCATATGCATAGAGGACAAAGCAAAATACAAAAGGTACACTGCAAAACTAAAGAAATAAAAACACACCTGACTTTCCTTGCATTTCTGCACTGTCCCTCCTAAAATATTAGCAGACTCTCACACCTCTCAACTATCCAGATTTTAGCAGAATGTCCAGATTTTTGCCTTGTAGTTTTGGTCTGTTTCTCACAAAAAATATTTTGTTATAGCAAGCCACTGAAGATTGAACTCAAATAATAACAGACATTTCAGGTTTATGGCTTCATACCCTTTCAAAAATGCACACTACAACAAAACTTATGAGAGGAACTTTCTAAGTTTATAAGCAATATTTAAAGTATGTCCTTATTTTTGGACCACTGTTCACCAATTATGTGAGGCTTTGTTTAGGTTGCTTACATTCTGTAAAACAGCAGTGTTTTTTTTTTTCTCCATTGCTTCTCCTGCACTGTACTGATTTACTATGCAAGCGTGGGAATTTAAGTCCCATATGCATGTTTGGTACACCAGCAAACAGGAAGAATGTGGAGGAACACAAATGCTGTTACACAAAGACAGTATTTAAGAAAGGTAAGCACTTTCTTTGTTAAATAATATCACCGTATAATAATCACCTATGACTGAGTGTGGGTATCACAGGATTAAACCATGGTTGGCTTTGTTTAATCACGCAGGCTTTACCTGCATAATCAAACCATGCCAACCCTGGGTTAATCCTGCGATACCTACAGCCAGTCATTGGTTATTGATAAATTTACTTCTGCCTGCTGTCTGTGCCAGTACTGTTGATCTGGATCAGTGGATTTGGATACAAGATTCATCAGAGGCAGGACTAAACAGATAATGGTTGAGACACCTCTTTGCTTGACTTTGAGAGACCCCTCTCAAGCTCCTTAAATGCTAAAGAGACAATTCAGGCTGTGAAAGTGCTCTTTTGATCCAAAAGTGGGACTGGAGGGCAGCCCACAGCTCCAACCCATCCTGGCTCCTAGGCAGACAATGAAGCTAAGCTGTTGAGTGCCAAGTGGAAGGGACAGATCTGAAAACTTTAGAGTTGTCCCTGACCCCCTGAGCCTTGGCTCTAGGACTCATACAGACCAAACTGTGCCAGAGTCAAGAGAGTTAGGGAAACCACTGGAGTTGAAGTTGAAAAGGCTGCCTGCTCCAACATTAGTGCTCTAGCGGGAAGGCCCAGATCAGTGGGGTCAGGGTCCAAAATTCGAAATGGAATAGAAGGAAACAGTGGAAGGGCAGCAAGGGCTGTGCCAAGAGTGACCTCAAAGGATGTGGCACCGGGATGACCCCCAGGTGAATCTGCATCTGAGGGAACCTCTGCTTCATCCCATTGGCATCTACTCCTGAAAGACTCCTTTATTACAGAAGGATCTAAAATGATGAAGCCAACAAAGGTGGTTGAGAGGACTGCCATTCCTGTAAAAACGAACAGTGAAGCCTGGGACTCATTGCTTCAGACAGAAGCACGGAGGAGGACTCGGAAGTCTGATCTATTGGAATTCCTAATGTGAATGTCGTGGAATTTCAGGAGCTTGCTTAGACTCCAAAGGATCCAACGACAACTTCTTAGATTTTTCTATCCTGTTCTCTGATTCTCTCTCTCCTCTCTTTTTTTTTTTTGACTCGTCTCTCTCTCCTTTTCTTCCTCTGTCATAGGCTTAGCTTTTTCAGGAAGATTTCTTGGCTGGAGAGGAGACTTCAGTAGCAGACACAGCTGAACTTCCCACTTCAGCAGGAAGTTGGCCCCACCAGAATAAGTTTGCCCTGCATCCTTGCAGTGCTCTGTGACCAAAAGAAGCACAAGCTTCACATCCCTAGGCAATAAACACATATAGAATGTGGGACCTGTAGCGATATCTTGCGCCCACAGGCCACTTTTTAAAACCAGCAACCTTGTCTGACATACTGATGACTACCTTCAAACAACTCAGCAAGCAAAAACTTGTTAAACTTAGCAAACAGTAAAGACTCTATTACAATGAACAAAAAAGATATGAAAAGGCAACAGTTACACTGGAAAAATTGACAAGAAATGTAGAAGGAAAAACATGCTAAAGCAAAGTGAAAAAGTTTCTTTTTTGTTTGTGAATATCTGTATGTGGAGGATCTGAGAAGAAAAGGAGAAGTTAAGCTAATAAATTAAATAAACAAAATTGGCTCTTTGGTAATTTCACACCATAAACTCCATACTCCTAGAAAGGCACATATTGTGTATAAAAAAGCAGATGTCCAAGCAAATAAAATGACAAACAGAACTTTAATAAATGTAAGTTAAGCTCTTTCATCCCTACAACAAACTTGGGACTTCTTCAGAGCAATGTCATACCATATATGAAGGGTTTCAGAATGAAATGGAAAGCCTGGAGTATAGACTTAAGAACAGAGGATACAATCAGAGATAAATTCAGCAGAATTTATCAGATATCACTGTTTTAAGGGAGGGTGCAGCGGTGCCCTACTTTGGACCCGCATGGATGATATAAGAACAACGAAACAAGACAGCATTATTATTAATAACCATCTTAAAGTACCCTTTTTCTTTACCAGTGATAATAAGAATCTGGTTGAGATTTTTAGTAAGAACTGGTCTATTTTGAAGGTTGACACAGAAATCAGTGAGTTAGTTGGTGAAAGACCTAGATTCCTGTATAAAAACAGGAAGAATTTGAAAAGACTCCTCTGTTATGATAGGAGGGTTAATGATTTTCAAGGTGAAGGGTGTTCAACACAACCTTGCGGTAAATGTAATTTTTGTTCACTGATCAATACCTCCAATACATTTTTTCAACCAGATCTCCAGAGAGAGTTTGTGTTTCATGCCACAGCTACTTGTATGACATCAAATGTCATACATCTTGCAGAATGTGAATCCTGTCACTCATTTTATGTGGGTAAGACCAACAAGGTTTTCAGAGACAGGATAAGGGAGCATATGTATAATGTTAGAAAAAAGACAGACAACAATGCACTTTCGAAACACATTATACAGACAGGTGATACACACCTAGGTTTAATTTCAGAGTTTTGGAGGTTATAACACCACATATAAGGGAAGGTGACATTAGGAATCATACAGAACATAGGGAGACAAATTGGATTATCATTTTTAGAGTTGACAGAGGCAAAGGATTGAATGAGAGGGCATCATTCAAACCCTTACTTAAAAAACAGAGGGTACAGAAATAAGAAAAATACATACACATACATTACTATGTTCTGATTAATTGTTAATGATGCTATGTTTTTAAAATTTTAAAAGTTGTATTGTTGGAATGTTTCTAATACTACATTTTAATTTTTTTTATGGATTAATTGGAGTACAAATGTGATTGGATAATGAATTGTATATATGCAGGTGTTGTTTGATGTTTTGTTAGATGGTCTGATGAAGCTTATTAGCGAAAGTGCTTACCAAATCTGATGCTGTTAATAATAAATTTATGAACAAAGAAGAAAAGGAACTGACTGGTTGTTTCATTGTTACCTTTTGTTGTGGGTTTTAATAAATATAGGTTAAGCTCTTTTGTCCCTACAACAAACTTGGGACTTCTTCAGAGCAATGTCATACACAGAGTCACTTGTTTAAATACTTCAAAATTACTTAATCAGCTCATATGTAAAGCTATTTCAGATGGCAATTAAAATGAATATTGTTGTTACCTTTACATTTTCTTAAAGGCCAAAGTATCCCATTTACCTTTACACACAGAAAAATATTCTTTTGTACAATATCAAGTATAGACTTAGATATACAGACAAAAAATATATAAGCACATAATATATAAAAATATATTATGTAGCAAGTTATGCAAGATAAAACTTCCAACAAAATAATGCAGTTAAATAATTTAGAAATTCAAAGCCCTCTTCTTTAAAACAAGCAAAATAGAAACCAAGTCATTAATACCCAGTGGTAAGTGGGATTTTAACTTAATTATCAAGTAAAATTCCCTAAGTTCAAGAAAAAGTTCCCACCACCCTTCTCTTGAATTCAAAGGTTTGGGGAACGAAATTTAAACCATTATTAGGTGACACTGAGTAGTGGAACCCATGCACCAACAACATGGTTATTCCATATGGTCAAAGGGAGAGGGAGATTAGAAACATTATTTTGAGAAATTGGTTAATTTTTAAAAGTAATTCAAATGCATTAAAGACCTTAGGTGTCGAACCTCATTTTGTGTAGAAGACCAAAAAGAACTTTAAATATTTATTCGAGGATATCAATTTATCCCGCACTTTAAGTTTTAAGGGTACAACAAAATGTGGGACTTGTAGACAATGTCCATACATTTTGGACAAGGACAGTATGATTTTAAAAGAAGTAGATTGCACAGTTAAAAATGACTAAATGCAACCCCATTTCTTTTCTCTAATCTGGTCAATAGCCCTCCCATCGCCATTTTTAAACAGTCATTAGTTAAATACCTCTATAATGCCTCTACAAACCTTAACCTCACCTTTCAAATTAAAGCCTTCCTATTTCCTAATACCCATGCTGATAATTCACTATCTTCTCACAGCTTATGAATATCATAACTTCCTAGGCTCTCACTACCCCAGATCCCAGACCAACACTCCAAATCTATCAAATAGCTTTAATCACCTACTACTCCCACTCTCATCTAACTCCTCTACTACAAAAACACAACAAACCCCAGAACTAAACATTACCACAAACTCTTACTTAAACTCCAAAAACCCGTAATCAGGTCACAAACTAACCTCATAGTTGATGGGGGCATTCAACCTAACCCAGGCCCAAACCCACCTGATGCAATCAGCCCCATAAATAATACCCCTACTAGCCTGCAAAACTTAAGCAAAACCTCCAACTCACTCCTGATCTGTCACCTAAATATTAGAAGTCTAAGCAATAAAATCCATTACTTGCATGCACTCTTGGCTGTACACACCCCAGATGTACTATGCCTTACTGAAACTTGGCTCAAACCTGCTACCACTGATAATGAAGTTATACCTCCAGGTTACAATACTTTAAGACTGGAGTGCACCTCTAGGAAGGGGGGGAGGTAGTGGTTTTATGTAAATCTACACTTGATGTAACTATTTCTAGTTCTCCACAAGCTCCCTGAACTGAAAATGCAGAAATACTTATTACTAAGCTACAAATTAACAAACACAAATCTATAAATATTGTTTGCATTTATATTCCATCAGGTAACAACACAAATACCCTTGAGGACATCATACAATGGTTGAAAAGTACAGTTGTGTACACTTACCATAAATGTAGATGTTCAAGTGTATTCACTGTTGCAGTCATTACATTTGGGTTATCTGCTTGCAGGTAGCCCTCAGTCGGCCTGATTAACAAAGTCTTGGGTCCTGCGTCGGTTGCTGTCCCTTCTTCCATGACGTCAGGTCATCAGGGGTATAAAACATGCATCCGACGCCATTACATCAGTTTTTCTTGCCCCAGATGTCAGGTGCCCCCCTAATGGGAAGCAATTAAATATAAAAGTACAATGATATACCCTCCAACAAAAAGCAAACACACCAAAAAGGCTTTTAAGCACAGTAAAGGAAAGTAGAGGTATAGCCAAAAGAAGTTAGGGGGCTGGAGGGAGGGTAACCAGGACTGCAAAAGTGAATACACTCGAACATCTACATTTATGTAAGTGTACACAACTGTACTATGTTCTTCGTGTTTCACTGTTGCAGTCATTACATTTGGGTAGATTCCCAAAGCTATGGATGGGAAGAGGAATTTAGACAGGATTAGGACCAGCTATAAGGCCCTGCAAGACTGCAGTGGCAAAGTCAGCTCTGTATTTAGAGAAAATTGGCAAATGATAATGCTTGGTGAAAGTATGTACAAAACTCCAGGTAGCAGCTTCTAGGATGTCCCTGGTAGGGACGCCTCTGAGAAAGGTTGTGGAGGTAGATGCAGCCATAGTGGAGTGAGGTCTGATCCCCTGGGGGATAGGTTTTCCATGGTGCTTATAGCAGAAATGAATGCAATGGCCTATCCATTTAGAAATGGGTTGCTTTGAAATAGCCTTCCCCTCTGCCCCTACAGCAAATGCCACCAGCAGTTGTTCAGATTTCCTTTGAGGTTTAGTCCTGTCCAAGTAGAATCTAAGTTGTCTGTGCACATCTAAGAAATGCAGTATCCATTCCCCTTTGTTCTGTGGATTTGAAAAAAAGGTTGGCAAATGAATGGACTGATTAAGAGCCACACTGGATACCACCTTGGGCATGAAGGATGGATTGGTTCTGAGGGACACCCTGTCCGCATGAAAGATGACGAAAGGCCCCACTGTCATAAGGGCCTGTAATTCAGATACCCTTCTAGATGAAGTGATTGCTAAAAGGAAAGCTGTTTTCCAAGAAAGAACTTTTAAGTCTGCAGTAGCAGCTGGCACAAAAGGAGGTAGAGTGAGTTTCTCCAAAACAAAGTTGAGGTCCCAGGCTGGGGTTGGAGTTCTCCTGGGTGTTCTCAATTTTTTGGCCCCTCTGAGGAACTGATTGAGCAGTGGATGAGAGAAGAGGGGAGGTACTGTGTTATAATGAGCTGAAATGGCTGAGGCGTGGATTTTAATGGAGGAAAAAGACAGGCCCTTGTGAAGCATCTCAGTTAAGTATTGTATAATCTGTGGTAAATTGGGCGCTGCTGTACTCATCCCTTGGGATTGGTTCCAGGCACAGAATCTTTTCCATTTTTCAGCATAAGATTTTCTAGTACTAGGCCTCCTTGCCTCTAAAATGATATCCATCACAGGTTTATTGAGGGATGGTAAAGGAGAGATTATGTAATTTGCCAGGCTGCAAGGTTCAGTGTTCGAAGCTGAGGGCGCA
The DNA here is from genome assembly GCF_019279795.1 of Protopterus annectens. Classification (NCBI taxonomy): domain Eukaryota; kingdom Metazoa; phylum Chordata; order Ceratodontiformes; family Protopteridae; genus Protopterus; species Protopterus annectens. The sequence continues at coordinate 107,297,439 of NC_056733.1, read as the reverse complement.
GATTCTGGTTCTCCTGCTGAGACAAAAGGGAAGGAGTCTGAGGCAGATGCCATGGGGATAACCGTGACACACTGCGCAGGAGGGGGTACCAGTGTTGGCGAGGCCAGTCTGAAGCAATCAAAATCATCCTTGGTTTGTCCTGTTTGATTTTTTGTAGTACTTTGGAGAGCAGAGGCAGAGGGGGGAATGCATAGACTGATAGATTTTTTCCAGCTGAAGGACAGAGCATCCACTTTTCAGACTTGTTTGTGGGGAGTCCTTGTGCAAAATTTGTCCAATTGGTAGTTCTGGGGAGAGGAAAACAGGTCTATATCGGGGCTCCCTCATTTGCTTGTCAACATGTTGAAAATCCTTGGTTCCAGTTTCCACTCGTGTGGGTCCATGAGGTTTCTGCTTAGTCCGTCTGCCAGTGTATTTAATTTTCCTGGCAGGAATTGAGCTTGTAGGTGCACTTGGTAACTCAAGGCTGTGTTCCACAATGCCATGGCTAGTCTGCAGAGGGGGTAAGAATGTGTACCCCCCTGCTTATGTACCACATTAACAGTGGTGTTGTCCATCTTTACCATTAGTTGTCCTGGAAGAATGTGGTCCTTGAAGGCTGTCACAGCATTCTGTACAGCTAACATTTCTTTTTGATTGATATGCAGGTGCATTTGACTTGGGTTCCATTTGCCCTGAATGCACTTCCCTGCCAGGTGAGCCCCCCCATGCATAGTCTGATGTGTCTGTTGTTAGGGTTTGGGCAGCAGGGGGTGGTGTGAAAGGTAATCCCTTGTTTTGGTGGCAGGCCTCTGCCCACCAAAGGAACTCTAGGCGTAGGCAAGGTATGATAGGAATCATTGCTTCTAGATCCTGCGAATGTTGACACCATAGGCTTTTTTAGATACTACTGTAGTTTCCTCATATGCAGTCTTGCATATGGAATTAGAAGAATGCAGGAGGCTATGAACCCCAAGGCTTGCAGTAATTGTCTTGCAGATAGTAGGGTTTTTGTGGCCACTTGTTTGAAGTAGGTTGTCAAATGAATTTGTTTCTCTGGCATGAGGTAAGCCATCTGGGAAGTTGTATTCAAGCTTGCTCCCAGGAAGATATTTTGTTGACAGGGTACCAGGTGTGATTTCTTTTCATTTATGGTGTACCCCAGACAAGTTAGAACCCTTTGTACAAAGGCCAGATGATTCAAAAGTATGTCCTGGCTTTCTGCCTGAATTAGACAATCGTCCAAGTATGGGTACATTTGAATATTTCTTTGCCTGCAATATGTAATAATTGGAGCTAGGCACTTTGTGAATACCCTAGGCATGACAGATAAGCCAAATGGCAGTGCAGAGAACTGATAGTGTGTGTAGCCTGCTTTGAAGCATAGGTATCTTCTGCAAGATTCCCTGATTGGGATGTGCATGTATGCTTCTTTTAAATCTAGTGTTGCCAACTAGACATCTTTGCCTAGCATAGGAAGTAATTGGTAAAGAATAAGCATCTTGAATTTTGGAATCTCCAAAACGGTGTTTAGAGTAGACAGGTCCAGGATAGGACGCCATGAATTGTCTTTTCTGGGTACCAGGAAAACTCTCGAGTAGAAACCTTGTCCCTTTTCCTCTTCTGGCACCAGTTGAATAGCCCCCATGCTTAAGATAGAAAGTACTTGTTTTTGAGCCTCTGCTCACTGATTTGGAGGTAGGTCCGGCCACCCGCTTGGTGTTGGCAACGTGTGGACGTGAAATCTGCATCCCTGGGACACTATATTTAAAACCCATTTGTCCTGGGTAATGAGTTCCCAATTCCTTGCATGAAGAGCAATCCCCCCCTCCCCCCAAAGGGGCAGTCAGTTGATAAGTGCTTGGGAATTTTAAAAGGAAGTCAGAGACAGTTTATCATAGGGGGGAGTCTTATTACTCCCAGATTTGGAAGTGGAGGCCCCCCACTGCTTAGTCCTGTGAGTCCCCTGGGACTGAAACCTGGGGTTTTTGCTGTGTCTGGGTTTGGCTTGAGAAGACCTGGAAGGGGCTGGAAAGGACCAATTCTTAGAGGGGCCAGTGCCTACTAAATCTAGGAGGCGGAACTTGTAAGAAATCTTTAACAGTTTACATAGACTTAGTTTTATCTTCCATCTTTTTAAGAACTTCCTCAGCCTTGTTGCCAAACAGGCGGTCCTGATTTAAGGGATCATCCAACAATTTAACTTTAACATGATTAGGCAAAGATTGCTCCTTAAGCTAAGCATGCCTTCTGAGCACAGACCCAGTAACAACAGCCCTGCAAGAGGCATATAATGAATCAAAACCACATTGCAAAGTATGTTTTCCAACTTGTTCAGCAGAATGCATTAAATCCTGTAATTCTTTGTTTTCAACAGTCAGGAATCAACATAATTTTCTGTTTAAGCAGTCCAATAACATGTTGCTGATACTTTAACAAATGAAACTGGCAGTTTAAAGCCCTAATGGCCAAGGTTGCAGAAGTGTAAACCTTCTTACCCCATCTATCCAGCGCCTTGGAATCTCTATCAGTAGGGGTAGGATTTTTAGCAGTAAAAGCCTTAATGCCCTTGGGCCCCCTGTGAAACAGTCTCTGGATCTGCAATAGGATTTTTTAAAAGGAACTTGTGGGAGTCAGGGACCCTGTAGTATCTGTCAGATTTTCTGGGAGCAGGAGGCAAGGAATCAGGGGCCAAACGAGATTCCGAAAAAGCATCATCAACAATGTCTAGTACAGGAGGAATAGCTAAAGGCCTATACTGAGGTAGGAGATGGAAATCCCTAAGCCTCTTTTTTGAATCAGAAAAATCCTGGCTTTTCCAGTGGAAATGCTCCCTTAGAGCATGTAAGGTTTCCCCAAAAGAAAAATCCTCAGGAGGGGAAACAGAGGGAATGGAGTCCTCTGCATCAGAATCTTCATAAGTAGATAAGGACAAATCCAGATCATCAGAAGAATCAGAAAAAAACAGAATCCTGGTCAGAAGATTCATAATCAACTTCAGTCCTAGGCCTCTTAGAGGGGGGGGGGGGGTTGGCTACACCTGATTAGAGTTATTAGATCTTTCTTATCATTTGTTTTTTAGGCATAGAGGCCCGAGCATGTGGCCTGGTTGTCGTTTTTTTAGGCACGGTTCAAGATTTAGGCCTAAGTAAAGAAAGAGGTGTCCGTTTAATATGCAAGTCCGTAGGCCTGAATACACCCTCAGAAGCCGGTGCCTGCACAGCAGCTCCGGACCAATCTAAGGTAGAGACATTTGCGGGTTCCACAGTTGAAGCATCTCGCGGCATACCGGACTCTGAATGGGTCTCACTACAGGCCTGCGAATCAGAAGTAGTGGGTATCAGGGGCTGGGAAAGCACCTCACTGAGAAATGGCGAACTGGTGACTGGCTTAGGAGAAGCGTCGTTGGCAGTTTTGGACCTCGGCGGCCTGTCTCTGTCTCTTTCTTTGCATTTTTTTCGGAATCCTGGTAGTCGGATGGCTAACTGATGACATTTCTGGATAATTAAACTGAGAACCGAAATATTTAGAAGCGAAAACATACCGACGACGGATAGTGTTCTGATTAAATAAAGCACAAAACCGAAAGCAAGGTACGTCGTGGTCAGGGCCTAGGCAAGGAATACAGTACGAATGAAAATCTTTATGAGGTATTTGCTTTCCACAAGTAATGCAATTATTAACTTTTATTGACATCGGTAAGGAGCAAGAAAAAGTTTCCCCAACGGGGTACTTAGCTTTAGTTGAAGACTTCGGTTCTGAAACTCGAAAAACGAAAATTTCAGGAGTCGGCCGACTGGCACTTGCGAACCGCTTCTGCTTCGGGCACCGCACAGCAAGAAAGACTGGGTAATGGCGTTGGCTGCATGTTTTATACCCCTGAAGACCTGACGTCATGGAAGAAGGGACAGCAACCGACGCAGGACCCAAGACTTTGTTAATCAGGCCGACTAAGGGCTACCTGCAAGCAGATAACCCAAATGTAATGACTGCAACAGTGAAACACGAAGAACATCCATTGTTCTCAGAGATTTTAATATTGACTGGAACGCCTGTTCCTCAGACTTAACTACCACCCACATAAATTTGTATGGCTTTACCCAGGTCATATCCTCCCCCACTAGAATCCGTAAGCCCAACATCAAAGAAAGTATACTAGACTGGATTCTCAGAGACAACCACCCCCAAATGTATAAGGCAGGCACCCAACCTGAGGAAATAAGTGACCACTTCCTCACTTATATACTCAGGCAAAAAACTGACAACCCCCCAACTACCTACCTTCAAAACTATTAGGAGCAATAAGAAAGTAACGTTTTGTACTTACCATAAATGTAGATGTTCGAGTGTTCACACTGCTGCAGTCATTACACTTGGGTTATCCTGCCATCAGGCGGTCCCGCAGTCGGCCAGATTTCCAAAGTCTTGGTCCGGCGTCGGTTGCTGTCACTTCATCCCTGACGTCAGTGCGCCAGGGGTATATAAGATGCATCCGACGCCATTTTCTTCAGTTTTTCTTGCCCCAGATGTCAGGTGCCCCCAAGCAGGTAGGCAATACATATTGCTAATAAAAAATATACATATAAAATAAAAAACAATACCTTCAGTTACAAGCAAATACACCACAAGGTTGTATACGATAGAAAGGTATAGATAAGTCCAGCTAGGACAGAGGGGATGGAGGGAGGGTAACCTGGACTGCAGCAGTGTGAACACTTGATGGTAGGTACAAAACTGTACTATGTTCATCGTGTTACACTGCTGCAGTCATTACACTTGGGTAGAATCCCAAAGCTAAGGTTGGGTGGCTGGTCTATAAAGAGTTAGGATTGGCTATGAGGCCCTGCAGAACTGCAGTGGCAAATCCTGCTCTGGATTTAGAGTAGAGTAAAGAGGCAAGTGGTAATGCTTGGTAAAGGTGTGCACTAAACTCCAAGTTGCAGCCTCCAAATTTTCCTTGGTAGGTACTCCTCTGAGAAAGGCTGTTGAAGTGGCTGTTGCCCTGGTGGAATGTGGCCTAATGTTATTAGGGAGTGATTTTCCATGCTGTGTGTAGCAGTAACGAATACAGTGTCCTATCCATTTGGATATAGTCTGCTTTGAGATAGCCTTGCCCTGTGATCCTGCAGCATACGCTACAAACAGTTGCTCAGTTTTCCTGAAAGCTTTTGTTTTGTCCAAGTAGAAGCATAGCTGCCTGTGTATGTCCAAAGAGTGCAGAAGTTTCTCCCCTTTATTCTGGGGGTTTGGATAAAAAAGTTGGCAAATGGATGGTTTGGTTAAGAGCCACACTAGATACCACCTTTGGCATAAAGGTAGGGTTTGTCCTTAAAGAAACTCTGTCCTGATGAAAAATTATGAAAGGTTCCACTGCCATTAATGCCTGTAGCTCTGAGACTCTTCGTGCTGAAGTTACTGCCAGGAGCACAGCTGTTTTCCATGATAAACATTTTAGATTGGCTGTATTGGCTGGCTCAAAAGGTGGCAAGGTCCGTTTTTCCAAAATGAAATTGAGGTCCCAAGTTGGTGTTGGTGCTCTCCGGGGCAGTCCTATGTTTTTAGCCCCTCTGAGGTACTGCTTTAGCAAGGGATGAGAGAATAAAGGAGGATCCGTGTTGTAATGTGCTGAAATGGCAGAGGCGTGGATCTTAATTGATGAGAAGGATAGGCCTGTGTCCAGCATCTCAGTTAAGTATTGTAAAATCTGAGGAATATTTGGGAAAAGAGGGTCAAGGCTTTGAGCCTGGTTCCAGGCGCAGAATCTCTTCCATTTTTCTGAGTAAGCTTTCCTGGTGCTAGGCCTCCTGGCCTCCAAAATGACATCCATAACAACTTTAGAGAGAGGTGTTGCCTGTTTGACTAATGAATCTGCCATGCAACCAGGTTTAGGGTTTTGAGATGACCATGCAGGATCTGATTGTTTTGTTGAGTCAGAAGGTGTGGAATTTGAGGCAAAATCCATGGTGGGCTTTGAGCTAAGTTCTTTAAGATTGGGTACCAGTGCTGGCGTGGCCGGTCTGGAGCAATCAGGATCATCTGTGGTTTTTCTTGTCTGGCTTTTAGGAGTACCTTTGAAAGGAGAGGCAGTGGTTGGAAGGCATAAACTTTTAGGCTTTTCCAGCTGAACGAGAGAGCATCCACTCTCCATGCTTGTGTGTGATAAGTCCTTGTGCAGAATTTTTGTAGCTGGCAATTCAGTGGGGAGGCAAAAAGATCTATGTCTGGGCATCCCCATTTTTGCGTTACCATGCTGAAGATTTGTGGATTCAATTTCCATTCGTGAGGGTCCATGATATTTCTGCTTAGATCGTCTGCCAGAGTATTTTTCTTTCCTGGCAGGAAATGTGCTTGCAGATGAACTTGATGCATTAGAGCTGTGTTCCACAAGGTCATGGCTTGCCTGCATACGGGATAAGAATGAGTGCCCCCTTGCTTGTTTATGTACCACATTACTGTGGTGTTGTCTGTCTTTAATAATAATTGTCCTGGATGCAGAAGGTCCTTGAAAGCTGTTAGGGCATTTTGAACAGCCAACATCTCTTTTTGATTGATGTGAAGATGCATTTGGTCTGTGGTCCACATGCCCTGAATGCATTTTCCTGCCATGTGTGCTCCCCAAGCGTAATCCGCAGCATCTGTTGTTAGAGTCTGCCTGGCTGTGGGCAGGGTAAAAGGCTGACCCTTGTTTAGGTGACATGCCTGTGCCCACCATCGAAACTCCTGTTGTAGGCAGGGATCATTGATATTACTGCTTCAAAACTGTGAGAGTGTTGAGTCCAAACATTTTTTAGGTACCACAGTAATTTCCTCATATGCAGTCTGGCATATGGTATTAGTAGTATATAGTATGCAGGACGCCATGAGTCCCAGGGCCTGCAGAATTTTTCTTGCAAGAAGATGGGACTTTTTGCCAGTAATTGAAAATATTGAGTTAGTTGAACTTGCTTGTCTGGCGTGAGATAAGCCATCTGGGCCGTTGTGTTTAAGCTGGCACCCAGGAATATAATCTGTTGTGAGGGCACTAGTTTTGACTTCTTTTCATTTACTGTGTACCCTAAGAAATTAGCAACCTTTTTACAAACGGCAGATGCTGTAGAAGAATGTCCTTTGTCTCTGCTTGACTGAGGCAGTCGTCCAGGTATGGATATATTTGAATTCCTTTTTGTCTACAAAATGCAATTACTGGTGCCAGGCACTTTGTAAAGACCCTGGGCACAGCAGATAAGCCAAAGGGCAGTGCAGAGAATTGGTAGTGCATTGTACCAGCTTTGAATCTGAAGTATCTTCTGCAATTTTGTCTGATAGGGACATGCAGGTAGAAGCTGCTGTAATGTCAACATTTTGAATTTAGGAATATCCAGGTAAGTATTTAGAATTGAAAGGTCTAGTATTGGCCGCCAGGCCTTGTCCTTTCTGGGGACCAGGAAGAGTCTTGAGTAAAATCCTTGTCCTTGTTGTGGTACTTTTTGAATAGCTCTCATGTCCACGAGGGCTGAAATTTGTTTTTGTGCCTCTGCCCATTGATTTTGTGGCAGGTCTGGCATTCCTTTTAGCCTTGGTAAAGTATGAAAGTGGAACCTGTAACCTTGAGACACAATATTCAGAACCCATTTGTCTTGGGTGATTGTTTGCCAGTTTTGAGAAAAAAAGTGCTAGTTTTCCCCCTAAGGGGGCTGCCAAAATGGAAGTGCTTAGCGTACGAAGGGGGAAGTCATTGGGACTGTTGCCTGTAAGGTTGAGACTTGTCCTCACCTCCTTTTGGGGTTGAGGTGCCCCACTGTCGTTGTCTGTTAGAGCCTTGGGGCTGAGATCTGCCTCTTGGGCGTCTGTATCTGCTTCTCTGTGGCCTGTCTGACACTGGAAAGGACCAATTCTTTGTTGGCCAATTTCTGCTAAATTGAGGTGGCTGTACCTGTAAGAAATCCTTGACTGTTTGCATAGATTTAGCTTTATCCTCCATTTTCTTTAACACCTCTTCTGCCTTAACACCAAACAAGGTATCATGCTGTAAAGGAGCATCCAATAATTTTGCCTTAACATGATCAGGTAAACTCTGTTCTTTTAACCAAGCATGTCTTCGAATCACAGAACGTGCAACTGCGGCTCTACAAGAGGCCTCTAAAGAATCAAAACCACACTGCAGAGTATGTTTTCCCATCTGTTCAACAGCATGCAATAAATCCTGCATTTCTTTACAGTCAGGAGCTTCTGAGCTTGCAAGCATTTTCTGTTTTAACTGAGCCATTAAATATTGTTGGTACTTAAGCATGTGAAACTGGCAATTTAAAAGCCCTTACTGCTAAAGTTGCAGAAGTGTAAACTTTCTTCCCCCATCTGTCCAAAGCTCTGGAATCTCTGTCCGTGGGTACTGGATTTTTTGCAATGGAAACCTTAACCCCTTTTGGGCCCTGGGAAATAGTTTCTGGATCAGCAGAAGGGTTTTTATAAAGAAACTTGTGTGACTCAGGGACTCTATAATACCTGTTTGGTTTGGCTGGTGCAGGGGGCAAAGAATCAGGAGATAAGCTGAATTCAGAGAACACATCATCCACAACATCTAGCACAGGCGGAATAGCCAGGGGCCTGTGCTGAGGCAATAAAAGGAAATCCCTGAGCCTTTTCTTGGATTCTGAATAATCCTGACTTTCCCAATGGAAATGCTCCCTCATGGTATGTAAAGTTTCCCCAAAAGAATAATCCTCAGAAGGAGAGGCTGAAGGGATAAGATTCTTCAGCATCAGAGTCCTCATAGGGGGGGTAGAGAGTATCCCTGGTCTGAACAGGAGTCAGAGGAAATGGAAATCTGATCAGAGGAATCTTAGCCTGTATCCTGCCTAGGCCTTTTCTCAGGAGGGGATGGGAACCCCTGATTAGAGTAATGAGGTCTTTGGCCATTTTAAGCATCTGTTTCTTAGGCATGGAGGACTGTCCAGGAGAATGCTGTACTTGTTTCTTTGTCTTTAATGGTACTTTTGTCTTGGCTGTTGCTTTAATGGTAAGTTGTGAAGGTCTGAAAACACCCTCAGAAGCCGATGCCTGCTCAGCGGCTCCGGACCCATCTGAGGGATTAGTTTCCGTAGGCCCAATACCTTGAGTTTCCAGAGGCCTAGTTGTCTCCATGTGGGAGTCGGAGGCAGCCTGTGGCTCTGAGGTAGCGGGTGTCAGGGGCTGTGAAAGCACCTCACTGAGAACCGGTGACTGGCCTAGAAGAGGCTTCGCCGTCAGTTTTGGACCTCGGATGCCTGTCTTTATCCTTGTCTTTGTGTTTTTTTGAAATTGCAGTCATCGGTTGATCCGACGGCATAGTATAATTGAACCTTCGGCCAAAGTAGTGCAAAGCAAAATCAAAACGTCGTTTTATAGTGCGTTTGTTAAATCTAGCACAAAACCGACAACTAGTGACGTCGTGATCAGGGCCTAGGCATGGAATACAGTAGGAGTGGAAGTCCTTATGAAGTATTTGCTTCCCACAAGAAATACAATTATTAACTTTTTCTGACATCGGTCTGAGGCAAGAAAAAAAGTGTCCCCAATGGGGTACTTAGCTTTATTGAAGACTTTGGATCTGAAATTCGACTTCGAAAATCTCAGGAGTTGGCCGACCGGCACTTGCGAACTGCTTCTGCTTCGGGCACCGCGCGGCAAAAAAGACTGAAGAAAATGGCGTCGGATGCATCTTATGTATCCCTGGCGCACTGACGTCAGAGAAGTGACAGCAACCGACGCCGGACCAAGACATTGGAACTCTGGCCGACTGCGGGACCGCCTGATGGCAGGATAACCCAAGTGTAATGCAGCAGTGTAACACGATGAACATCTAATAGGTTCATAGGTAGGTACTAGGCTATCTGACCGAGGGCATTTATAGGCCTAGCTGGAGTGTGTCAGCTTTAGCCGCCCCATTGACTAATTAACTGAGCCTCTGTCAAGAAGAGCCAATGAAGTGATCCCAGGGGTATACTTTCTGTTACCATTCCACTCGTCAAGGTTTCTCTTGAAGAGTGTTAGTGAGGGGCTCTGCCTAATGTAGTTAGGAATTTTGTTCCAAAGCATGGGGATTCTCTGTGACAGGACTCTATCCCTCCAGCATGTTCTATTTATTGTTGTGGAGAGGTTTAGCTCACTACAGCAAGTGGCTCGCAGTGACTTTGATTTCTTTAGGTAGAGCATGTCTATCAATCCTGAGTTGGACATGGCTTTGTAAATCAGGCAGAAATCACCTCTGAGTAAGCGATATGCCAGTGAGTACAGCTGGAGTTTTTTCAGTCGGGCTGCATAGGACATATGTTTGAGGCCAGTAATCCTCTTGGTGAGGTACTTTTGTGGACTTTCCAGCTGTTGGAAGTGTCTTGTGAGGTACATCCCAAATGGGGGCATTGTACTCTATGAGTCTGATGAGTGAGGAGTAGAGGGGCACTATAACCTCTTTATTTCTAGATGCGAACCCTTTAGTAATTAGATGGGCTTCCCAACTACTTTGGCAATATGATTGTCAAAGGAGAGATTACTATCTACCTTGGTCCCCAGATCTCTTATTACCTCTTCTGTATTAAGGGGGCTGCCACCTATGTGGTAATTCATGGGTGTTTTGCTTTTCCCAAATGGGATGACTGTGCATTTTTTGGCATTTAGCTTGAGACAATGACTTTGACACCAGGTGCCAGTCTCAGTAAGGCCCTTTTGGAGAATGTCCGTGTCAGATGGAGAGTCAATTACGGCTCCCAGTTTGCAGTCATCGGCGAACTTGGTTAGCCATAGTCCTCCTGTGTTTGCCTGTACTTCTGAGAAGTATATGCCGAACAGTAGGGATCCCAGGACTGAGCCTTGTGGGACACCACTTCTGACTGGTTTAGAGTCGGACCTGGAGCCTGCCATTCTTAGTGTGTGAGTTCTGTCTGTAAGCCAGATGGCAACCCATCACATGACGTAAGGGTTTATGTTCAGGCTGGTGAATTTTTCTATAATTCCCGAGTGGGGAATGGTGTCAAAAGCCTTGGTGAGGTCAAGGTAGGCTGCGTGAACCACCTTCCCCTCATCTATGGTCTTGGTGACTGCCTCGAAGAAGTCAACCAGGTTTAGTAGGCATGATCTGCCCTTAACAAAGCCGAACTGGGTCGGGTCAAGTATTTGGAGGTTCCCAATGTCTTTAATAAGTTCCATGATGATGCGCTCCATAGCCTTGCAAACCAGGCTAGTCAGGCTTATGCGGTGATAGTTACCAGGGTCAGTTGTGGCCCCTCCTTTGTGGAGCGGAATAACCATTGCTGTGCACCATTCTATGAGCATGTAGCCTGTGGAGAGGCTGAGGTTGAACAGTGGGTTTAGGTGGGGGGTTAGTTCTGTAGTTTGTGCAATACGCAGCCTGGGACACCATCTGGCCCCATTGACGCTGTACTTTTGGCTTTTGAAAAGGCTGTTTTCACTTGAGCGTCTGTGATTTCCGGGACACTACACTTTTCCGGTACTGTTGTGGGCCCTTTTGGGAGTGAAGTTTGCACTGAATCTATCTGCCAGGATGTTGGCAACATCAGTAGGTTCAGTATATTTTGTGCTATTTTGCACTAGCTCAGAGCAGATCTGCGAGTTGCCACTTAGACTCTTGACATAGATAAAGAAGGCTTTGTGGTTTTCTTTCGAATCCTTGGCTATTTTTCTTTTGAAGTTAGCCTTGGATGATTTTATGAGGGACCTTAGTTTCTTACTGATACTGATCAAGGATGTCTTTCCTTCCTGGGGTTTGCTTCTTTTCTGAACTAGTTTCCTCCTTCTATTGTATAGCCTGTTTATGGCAGGGGTCAACCAGACTGGTTTCCTTCTCTTAGAGGAGTGAGTCTTGGTTTTGCTATGGATGGCACGATCCATGCATCCTTGTAGGTGCTAATAAAGTGCATTTGTAAAGGTTCCTGCATCTTGTGCACTGTTATCCTTTAGCGTGGGGGCTGTGAAACTTACCACCTTTGTCTTAAGTAAGGTGAAGTTTGCTATAGAAAAGCTTTTCACTGTGATTTCCTTGGTTGGGGGTGGTGGTGTGGTGTGGACATCCAGAGTGATTAGTTTATGGTCTGATCTAACCAGTGATGGGTTGACCTCCGGTGCGGAACACCTGTCGCCCATGTTGGTGATGACCAGGTCCAATATGTTTTCACCTCTGGTAGGGGAGTTTACCAGCTGATCCAGGGCATTTGAGTTGATAAATTCTAGGAAGCGCTAGACCTGGAAGTTTGTACTTGAGTAGTTTTCCCAGTTAACAGTAGGGTAATTGAAATTGCCCAATATCAGGGTGTTCGGTAGGACCTTCATTTTTTCCAGCGTCTCCAGAAAGGTGGATTGGTGGTCCTGGGTCATGGAGGGTGATCTGCAGCAGGCTACAATTTGCATTGCAGACTTGCCCGATGTTAGTTGCAATGGATGATCTCAGAGTTATCATGCTGCGCCACTAACCTGAAGATGTAGGTATCCTTGATGAATATGGATACACCCCCTCCTTTTATGTTTCGGACTATGTTCTGTGGTCAAAATGTGTGGTATGAGTTGCAGCCAGGTAGTGCTGGGGTGCTCTCTGGAGCCCTGAACCAGGTTTCAGTTACTGCACAGATGTTGACATTCTCCATACTGAGGAACGCTTCGAGCGCATGCATTTTGAGATTTAAACTCCTGGCGTTGAGTAGCATAACCCTCATTTTTTTATTTGTGCTGTTTACAGAGGTGGGTTTGACTTTTGAGCCTTGCCTAAAAAAGGCAATATGAGGGCAGCAAGAGCCTTGGCCAGTATTCGAAAGCCTAGGGGTGACAGGTGCAAACTGTGTCTTGCAAAGCAACAAGGCTTGTTGAGCATGCTGTCCCAGGCTGACAGACACTGGATCCCCTTTGAATGACACCAGAAGCTTAGCCAATTGTTGAAATTGATCATTTTTTCTTTATACTGCGGTATCATTCTTGGTGAGGACAGGATGCTACTCAGGGTCAGAGTCAAAGCCGCCTGGGCTATATGATCAGAGAGCTCTTCTATGTCTCTTTTCATGTAGTCCAGGGAGGTACTTCTCAGGCCATTCACTCTAACATGAATAATGACAGAGTCATATTTGTACTTGTTCTGGAGTGACCCGAGTGCTTGTGTTATGTGGCGGATTCTGGCTCCCGACAGGCAGCTAACAGTAACCTTCTCCTTGTCTAGCCTAGTGAGTGGGACGTCAGTGTGCCTGACTATAGAGTCGCCCATTACTAGTGTGTTAGGTATGTTATTTCGCCTTAAGGGCTGTGATTGTGCGGCGCACTGATTTTGTGTTTTATGTATTGTCTGGTTTGTGACGGAAGGTGCAGGTTTTTTGGGTGTCTGCTTTGGAGGTCTCTGATGCTTTTGAAGGTTTTTATTTAGAGCCTCCGAGTATGACTTTGTGTATTTATATGTATTTTTCGCCAGTGCTGGTTTAGTATGTCTATGCGAGGTTGGAGGTGTGGTGTAAGTGTTAACCTTCTTCTCATGACTGCCTGTTTCAGTCATCGGTGGAGAGAGCTTAGCCTCCAATTTAGCTATATAATTGCATCTCTCACATATGTTGTTTTGTGGTAGGAGAGGGTTGTCTGTGTACATGAGGCAGTTATAACATTGTCTCAGGATACCCAGGTTCACCAGCTGGACTGGAGAGTATACCTGAAATTGCCCTTTGGTCATGCCTGACTAGTAGGGTGAGCTGCTTGATTGGTGAGGAGTGAATAATGAGCCTTGTCCTGCTGGGCAATCAAGTGTCGGGGTATATTAGTGCTTGCTATTAGGTTTGAGCAAGTGCTGGACTGTAGGATGCTTTTTAAGTGCTTAGGTTGAGAGTTAGACTACTTTCAAGGGAAAAACTTAACAGGAGACTTGGTGGAGCTGGGAGTAATTTAGCCCTAGACAACCGGCGCTGCCCGGACGTGCAAAACCGTGCAAATACAGTTTTTACAGCAGGGAAATGAAAGAGATAGGAATTAGCCCAAAATGGCCTATAAACTACTAACTTCTGGGCTGGAACCACTCCTCCAGGGACAGATGGCTGCTCAAAGCTCCCATTTTCACAGGTGAACAGAGAAACCTCCTTATATCCAAGTAAGTTATGGGCAACTCAGAAACTTATAACTCAGCCCTGAATTCAGCACTAGCCTGAAAACTGGACTGTACTACCTTAGAAAGATGGGAAACAAGGAAATTTTTTTTTGAAAAGATAAGGCAAAAACAGTAAAATAAAATGCACTTAAAACAGCAATTAACCAGTAAAAAAATCTCAGAACTGAGCCCTGTTCCTGTAGTCTTCAATCAGTCAAGTTCTGATTGCACACTCCTGCCACTGGGGTACAGGGGAACCTTCTCCAAAAAAGAAGGCCTGGATTAGTGCTCAAGTTATACAAACAAAGCTAGATTTAGCAAGCCTGAATCTAGTTTATGCGACAGCAAACAAGGCACACCAATTTCAGTAAGAAACAGTTTAAATATGCAGGCACTATAAGCCTCTAACCAGAAATTCCCAGCTCAGAACAGCAGAGTCCAGCCTCTCCTCCCACAAGAGTGCAGACCACAAACCTTCTTAAATTTACAAGAGGGGCAGGCAGTTTTAAAGCCACCAAGATTAACACCAAAACAAAAGAAGTCAGAGTGGGTGGGGAACTAACTGAAAAAACAGAACCACAACTTCCAGCTAGACAGTAGTGAATGCAACACAAATAAAGCAATTTAAATGTTGTATTCTTTGAAAAAAGTGCAGATAAAGATTTACTTAAATTCACTTATACATCCAGTTGATTGCAGATAAGTCTTAGCCAGCCAAAGCTCAGAGTTTAAGCAAAATATAATCCAAAATGTACCACTTATATAAGGCAGAAATCGAATATCAATGAAGTGACCCCCCCCCCCAACACACACACTTATCACTGGCTATGCAGGAATTCTAACTAGCACTAAATCATAACAAGCATTAACTGAAAAAACAGAGCCATAACTTCCAGCTAGATAGTATTCAATGCAGCACAAACAAATCAATTTAAATGCTGTATTATTTGAAAAAAGTGCATATAAAGATTTACTTAAGGCAAGGCATTATTCAGCTATGTCCAAAATCTAAAAGGGAGTACACAATGGGCTAAATTGGTTGTGGATGGCACCATCCATACTCAACCAGAGGTAATAGCCAACCTGTTGCCGACAGATTTGGGGCAAACTTCACCCCCCTGTCCCCTGCAGTCATCCCTTAAAGTATACCTGCCACCACTCCTCACCCTATTATCTCAAGGGAGCAGGTCATCTTGGCACTCTCAAAGGCCAAAAACACTGCATCAATGGGACCACACAGTATCCCAGGTTGCCTTTTAAACAACTTAAAACATGACCTGGCAGACACACTTGGATCCCTGTTTAATCACAGTCTGCTAACTGGTTATGTTCTGGCAGAATGGAGGAGAGCAACAGTAATCCCTCTGCACAAAGTGTTACCATCAACCGACCCTGGGAATTATAGGCCCATAAGCTTGACCTCACCTGCAAGACCATGGAAAGTATCATTATGGACCTTACTAACAAGGGAATGGGTAATCTGCAAATTCTGGATCCAACCCAGTTCAGATTTGTTAAAGGTAGACCATGCCTGTTAAACATGGCATACTGCCTAATTTGACCTAGCCAAAGCATTTACCATAACATCTAACAATGGCAGCATAATTTCCCCAGAACCTACTACTAAACTATTAGGAGTAACAGTCGACAATGATCTTAAGTTTGATGCTCACATCAATCGAACCATTAAAACAGTCAATAAGAAACTCTTCTCTTTATATAAGATTAAGCCATTCCTAACCCCATCTGCTAGGACTGTGATTGCCCATACACATTTACTATCAATCCTTCTTTATGCCTTTCCTATTTATACAAACCTAAGTAAATCTGACCTCAATAAACTCAATAGCTGCTATAATAACATTGCCAGATTTGCCACAGGTTCAGCATATAGAACACACCACTGCCTTAACCTTAGATCCCTAGGCTGGCTAGAATTACCCCGTCTACTTCAGTATAACCAATTAATAGTTGCTTACAAAGTTCTCTACCAGCCAGAAACCATGCCCATACTCAAAAAAAATAATCACCTCATACACTAACCTAAAAACACTCTGTTCTTCTAACAGAATGCTAGTACAAACGGTTAAATCCAACAACTTAGCTGGTGAGTTATTATTTTCCAACTTTGTTGGCAAAACCTGGAACCTACTTCCTGCTGAACTTACTGCAGTCTACTCCTTAACCCAACTTAAAACGTACCTTAGAAAACACCTAAAAATTCACTGGTTATGCCCCTGTACAAACTCAGACTAACCTACTCACTATTCACTTTGTATCACTATATCCCCTGGCTACATGTAGAAACTGTCTTTATAATGAGTCTGAAACATCAGCTGTTTTACAAAAATTATTAAATGTCTCATTTCTAATGGATTGTACTACCGAACAGTATGGCTACTTGCACAACTATGTACTACTAAAAATGTGTGTGTTCTAGGATAAAAAATAATAATTGTAAAGTTTTTCTGGATGTATTCTGGAAAATCTGGAATATGTCTCTATATTTTCTTGTATAAAAAAAAAAATTATAATTGTAAAGTCTTCTGTATCTATGTACATGTGGAGCTTTTCTCCCCAGGCCTCTGCTGAAAATGGACCTGTATCCAGTCGGACTTTCCCGGTTAACAAATGCAAAATAAAATAAAATAAATAAATAATACTAAAGGACTGGTTTATATTGCTGTTTGTGACCAATGTGGTAGTCATTATGTAGGGAAAACAGAAAGGAGACCTAAAACTAGGATTTACAAGCATTTGTATGCAATTTCTAAAAAGAACATCAATAACTCTCTATTCAAGCATTCTTTACAAAGGCCGAGTTTTACAAAGTTTAGATTTGGTATTTTAGAATTGGTAACTTTGAATTCAAGAGGAGGGTGGTGGGAACTTTTTCTTGAAATTAGGGAATTTTACTAGATAATTAAGTTAAAATTCCACTTACCACCGGGTATTAATGACTTGGTTTCTATGTCGCATGTTTTAAAGAAGAGGGCTTTGAAATTCTAAATTATTAACTGCATTTTTTAGCTGCATTATTTTGTTGGAATTTTTATCTTGCATAACTTGTTACATAATACGTTTTTATATAATATGTGCTTATATACTTTTTTGTATGTATATCTAAGTTTATACTTGACATTGTACAAAATAATATTTTTCGGTGTGTAAAGGTAAAATGGCCTTTAAGAAAATATAAAGGTAACAATAAGATTAATTTTAATTGCCATCTTACATTGCTTTACTTAATAGCTGATTAAGTAATTTGTATGTATTTAAGCAAGTGAGACTCTGGGTATGACAGTGTTCTGAAGTAGTCCAAAGTTTGGGTAGGGACAAAAGGGCTTAACCT
Source organism: Protopterus annectens (assembly GCF_019279795.1). NCBI lineage: Eukaryota > Metazoa > Chordata > Ceratodontiformes > Protopteridae > Protopterus > Protopterus annectens. The sequence continues at coordinate 107,280,028 of NC_056733.1, read as the reverse complement.
GTATTTATTAAAGTTCTGTTTGTCGTTTTACTTGCTTGGACGTCTGTTTTTCATACAGAATATGTGCCTTTCTAAGAGTATGGAGCTTATGGTGTGAAACTACCAAAGAGCCAGTTTTGTTTATTTAGTTTATTGGTGGCTTTTTTCCAGCATTATTTTGTTATTTCAGCTAAGAAGTTAAGCTACAGCTGCAAAAGGTTAGAGATTTTAAAACCAAAACAATACTTATCTCCCTAATCAGTCAGAGCACATCTTTCTGCATAAAGCGGCAAATGAGATCTGAGGTACTCTGGGGGACTGAGGGAATTATGGGTAGGGGAAGAGTGAGATTCCTAGGTCCAAGCTTCTGTAAAAGCTCTGGGTTATCAAATCCGACTGGTTCTGACCTCAAAGGTTGAACTGGATGGAAACAAACCACACTGGATCCGGGAGTTAAGTCTGCCCTGTTAGGAAACTTTGCACTGTGCAAATAGAACCTCAATAGCCTGTGGATGACCAGTGTATGCAGATCCCCACCCACATTCTGTGGATTTGAGAAGAAACTAAGCAGGTAAATGACATGCTTGCGAGAACACTCTAAAAAACCTTTGGCATAAAAGAGGAGTTGGTAATAAGGGTGACCCTGGCTTTATGAACTATCAGGAAAAATTCCTTTAAAATGGGGGCAGGAGCTCATAAATATGCCTAGCCGATATCAAGGCTAGTAAGAGAGCAGTTTTCCAAGTCAGAAAGGTGATCACTTTCATAGGAGCAGTAACTGCTTCCTCAAAGGGAGATAAGGTGAGCTTCTCGAAGACAATGTTTAAAGCCAGGAGGCATGGGAGGCTTTCTGTGACGCCTGAAGTGCAAATTCCCTTTGAGAAATAGTTTTAAGTGAAGGTGGGAGCGGACAGGCAAGTAAAAATGGAAGATGCATATACACTGATGGTAGACCTTCATTACAGAGAGGAGAGAGGTAATCCAGACCTTGTGTCATGTTCACTAACTTTGGAAAAATCCTCTGTGACTGACACCAAATAGAAACCTTTTCCAGCTTTTTAAGATACAACTTCCTGGTACTCTGATTTTTCTAGCTTCTCTAACAAAAATATATCATGTCCTCTTGAAAACATATGCCAACCTAGGATTAACGACAAATTATTCATCCTGTGAGGTACAGTGTTTGGAGATTTGGGCAGATGACAAACCCTTTGCTCTATGAGAGGAAATTCGTACACTGAAGAACTGGCTTGATCCCGCCCCCCCCGCAGACAGCTAACAGATGGGAGAACAAGTGCTATCTGGGCCAGTGAGGTGCAATCATGATCATCATTGGCTCATCTTCCCTGACTTTCTGAAGTACCCTGGAGATAAAGGGTAGTGAGGGAAAAGCATATAGAAACAGACCTGCCCAGGAGAAGGTATCTGTCTTCTATACTCTTCTCTGAGAGGGTATGGTGCAGAATTTTGTCAGTTGTCTGTTCTGGGTGGACGTGAACTGACCAACTTGTGGCACACTCCACTGGCACATGAAGCCAAAAAAATCTCTCTTTTCAGCATCAACTTGTTTGGATCTAGGAGGGTTCTGCTCTGTTGTCCAGAAATGTAAGAGACAGTGGAAATTAGCTGCAACTCTTGAGCTTGTTCTCAGAGTTACATGGCTAGCCCACACAAGAGAAAGAAATGGGTTCCTCCATGCTTGCTTATGTACCACATCACTGTGGTGCTGTCAGAATATTTAAGGGTCCTGGTGTGGTGTTAGAGCATCTCTGAAAGCTCTAATGGTCAGAATGACAGCCTTCATCTTTTTTTTTATATTGATGTACTGCTTTGCCATGTCTATTCCCAAATTACTTGCACATTTAGATTTGCCCAGTGACTGCCGAAAGCAGGATCTGAACTGTCTGTGGTCAGGATTTGGTAAACCTCCTTAGTTTTGACAAGTACTCCTGAGTTTTGAAATGTTTTGTTTCCACCATAAAAACTTCCTTTTAAGAAGGTCAGAAGGGGTTAGACATGTTTAAAGGCTGCTGGTGCTGGGCCCAGCACTTCTTTAGTAAGCATTGCAACTTCAACTTTCTTTTGTGCAGCTTTGCCATGGGAATCATGAGGATGAAAGATGCCACATGTCTCAGCATCCTGAGAAAGTATCTTACTGAAATGGCTTACAGGCTGGAGATCTGTTGTAAGTAAGAGGTTAAGGTACAGACAGGCTTTCAGCTGAACAACTTTCAACACTGCTCCTAGGAAATTAAAGCATGTGGCAGTGCACAGATGAGATTTGTGCCTGTTGAGGGTTAGTTCTACCTTCTGGGAACATTTCATTGTAATTGGCACTGCCCTTTGGAGCTCTCCTAGGTATGTGGCTTTGAACAAGCTGTTACTCAAATAAGGGTAAGTATGAACCCCTTTGGTCTTGAAAAAAGCAATGCTATGTATCAGACATTTGGTGAACACTGGGTGCAGCATACAAACCAAATCATAAAGCACAGAACTGATAGTGGGATCCCCTTTGCTCTGAAGTGTAGAAATGTCCTGTGTTCCTGTGCAATAGGAATGCAAAGGTAGGCATCTTTTAAGTCCAGGGTCACTATCTATGCCCCAGGTTAAGAAGGGGCAACAGTGTGTGATAAGTTTTGAAACTCATTGTATGTGGTACCTTTATTGTCTGGGATCTGGGGAATTCTCCAGAGCTGTAATGAATATCCTTCCATGATGGTCTGCAGCAACCATGTGTCTTTGATGACATGTTGCCATTCTGTGTAAAAGTCGGAAAGCCTTCCCTCATGCTCTGAGATGGAACAGGTATGTTGCAGGTGAGACTGAGGGTGGTGGAGGGAAGGAGGTGCTTGAAATAGTCACAGCTGCACTCCGCTGGGTCCAAGGACATTGCACTTTCCAGGTTTGGTCTGAGAGTCATGTTGCAACTTCCATAACGTTGGTCTTTTCCTGCTGGGCTACTTAGGTTTGTACTAACAAGAGGGAAAGGGACAATAAATACTTAGCAGGACAATTCTTACTATATCTAAATGGTAGGGAAAAGTAACGTTCTCTGACAGATATCATGGTCTTTCCCTTTGTCTACACTTTCAGGAACACGTTCAGAGGTGTCCGGTGAAAAACTCCTTTTCCTTTTTTTTTTTCCATAATCAATCTTTATTATTTTTCTGAATAAACTAACAATATTACATAAACAAACCCAAGAAAATAAAACAAAGCCCAAATGCTACTACAAAATATATACACTATATACATGAATGCTTCCATCAATTAAACAAGATCAATCTAAACAGATAATTGATGCTAAACACAGATATACACTTACATGTCCAGGGGTTAAAGTGGATTAGAATCTTAAGCCAACAGAATATTAAAAATTTTTTCCCATATTTTCGGATTATTTATGTTTTTCCTATGATCCTTAATTAATAATTTGTGAGCTAAAATATGTTTCATCGCTAATCCTTTAAAGTTATCCCATGAAGTTTGGGATGGGTTCAACCAATTTGTAGCTATATAAAGTTTCATTAGCAAGAAAATATTTATCAGTATAATTATTTGGGATTTATCCAAATTATTCGGAGGAATATGTAGAATCATAAATTCCCAGGAAAGTGTAGAATGTTGATAACCCATCTTTTGTAACTGAATTTTTAGGGAATTCCAAAGTTTGTACATGCATTTACAGCTCCAGAACATGTGTAAAAGGTCAGCCACTTGATCCTTACAGTATGGACATTTAGGCGAATTTTTTAGAATTGAATTTATGCAAGCTAAGACGAGTATAGTAAGCATTATTAAGAATCATTAATTGGGTAAATAATAACATCTGAAGAGATATTGATTTTATAGTTAAATTAATTGCTTTTAATATTTTATTATCTTCTATCAATGGTATTTTTTCCCTCCAATATTTTGATAACAATATTTGATTTTGGTATTTTAAATCTTTTACCAATTTATATGTAGAACTTATAGGTTCATACTAGGCTATCTGCCCAAGGGCATTTATAAGCCTAGCCCATAGTTATGTGGCTTTCGCCACCCCTTTAGTTTGAATAAAAACTATGCCTATCATTTTTCTGTGCCTCTGTCAAGCAGTGACACTGAAGTAATCCCTGGGGTATATCTGCGATCTCCCATCCATTGGTCAAGATTCCTCTTGAACAAGGCCAGCGAGGTGCTCTGCCTCACATGTACCGGGATTTTGTTCCACAGCATAGGGAGTCTCTGGGTGATGAATCTGTCCCTCCAGCACGTTCTATTTATAACCGTGTCAAGGTTTAAGTCTCCGCCCTTGTGGTTCTGAGGGATCTAGATTTTTGAGGTGAAGCATATTCATCAAATCTGGGTTTGACATGGCCTTATATGTCAGGCACAGGTCACCTCTGAGCAAGCGGTATGAGACTGAATAGAGCTGGAGTTCTTTCAGTCGGGCAGCATAAGACATATTTTTGAGACCCTTTATCCTTTTGGTGAGGAACTTTTGGGGCCTTTCAAGCTGCATCAGGTGTCTGGTCAGATACATTCGAACGGGCATTGTACTCAATCATAGGTCTAATGAGTGATGAGTACAGGGGGACGATGACCTCCCTTGATCTAGATGTGAATCCCTCCATGATCAGGTGGGCGATATAGAAGGTTTTCCTAACTACTTTAGCAACATGAGTGTCAAACGAAAGGCTACTGTCAACTTGGGTCCCCAGATCCCTGATGACTTTTTCTGTGCTCAGTGGATTGCCATCTATATGGTAGCTAGGGGTAACCTTGTTTTTCCCGAAGGGTATGACTATGCATTTTTGGCGTTTAACTTCAGGCCATGGCTCTGGCACCAGTTATCCGTTTCTGTGAGGCCCTTCTGGAGGATATCTGTGTCAGATGTGTTTTCGACTATGGCCCAGTTTGCAGTCATCTGCAAACTTTGTCAGCCATAACCCTCCTGTGTTTGCTTGTACTTCAGAAAAGTAGATGCCGAACAAGAGTGGACCCAGGACTGAGCCCTGTGGGACACCACTTGTGACAGGCTTTGAGTCTGACATGGCTCCAGCAACTCTGACCCTGTGGGTTCTGTCGCTAGCCAGTTTGCAACCCATCTTGTGATGTATGGGTTTACATTCAAGCTGATGAGTTTTTCGATGATACCTGAGTGGGGTATTGTGTCAAGGCCTTTGCCAGGTCGAGGTAGGCTGTATGGACTGCCTTTCCTCATCAATGGCCTTGGTGACTGTCTCAAAAAGTCAACCAAGTTTAAGAGGCAGGATCTGCCTTTGACAAAGCCAAACTGGGTTGGATCCAAAGTCTGCAAGTTCCCTATGTCTTTATTTATGAGTTCCATTATGATCCTCTCCATGGCTTTGCAGATAAGGCTTGTCAAGCTAATGGGGCGGTAATTTCCAGGGTCTGTGGAGGCACCACCCTTATGAAGTGGGACCACAGTCGCGGTGCCACTCCTTGGGCACGTATCCTGAGGTGAGGCTAAGATTAAACAGCTGTCCTAACTGTGGGTTTAATTCCTCGTTGAGTTCATGAAGCACACAGCCGGGGACACCATCCGTCCCATGGATGCTGTGTTTTTTGCCTTGGTGAGGGCAGTGCTCTCGGGGGGGTTGGAGATGTTTGGGGGGCTACAATCCTTTGGAATAGATATCTCTCCTTTTGGGGGGGGGGGGGGAGAAGTTTGCACTGAACCTGTCAGCCAGTATGTTAGCAATGTGTGTAGGTTCAGTAATTTTCACATCATTTTGAACTAATTCTGAGCATATCTGGGAGTTTCCTCCTAGGTTTCTAACATAGCTAAAGAAGGCCTTATGATTGTCTTTAGAGTCCTTGGCGATTTTTCTCTCAAAATTTGCCTTGGATGATTTTATGAGAGCTCTTAGTTTTTACTTATAATGATCAAAGGTGTCTTACCTTTCAAGGATTTTGCTCTATCTTGTAGTAGCTTCCTCCTTTTGTTGTAGAGCTTGTTTATGGCTGGGGTCCACCAGACTGGACGCTTGCCTTTGGTACAGAGAGTCTTAGTTTTGTTTGGGATTGCCTGATCCATGCAGTCCTGTAGGTGCTGGTAGAAGGCATTTGTAAGTGATTCAGCGGTTTGAGTAATGTTTACCACTGGCTCAGGGGCCTTAAAGGAGACCACACTAGTTTTTAGAAGTGTGAAATCGGCTTTTGAGAAGTTTTTCACTGTGGTCTTTTTTGTTTCAGGTGGGGGCGGGATGAGGACCTCCAGCGAGATTAGTTTATGATCTGATCTCACCAGTGAGGGTATACTTCCGGTGTTGAACATTTTGATCCCATGTTCGTGATGATGAGATCAAGTATGTTTTCACCTCTTGTGGGGATGGTGACAAGTTGTTCCATGGCATTTGAGTTTATGAACTCCAGGAATCTTTGGGTTAGAGTGTTCGGGCTTGAGTAGTGTTCCCAGTCTATATTAGGGTAGTTGAAGTCACCTAGTATGATGGTGTTTGGAGATACATTTATCCCCTCCAATGTTTTCAGGAAGGCCATGTGAGGTTCCTGAGTTTGAGAGGGTGCCTGTAACATGCTACAAATTGCAGAGCAGTCTTGCCTATGGTTAACTGCACCTGGATGGTCTCCGATGCATCGTGCGTTGCCACCAACCTTGAGGTGTGGGTGTCCTTTATGAATATGGACACTCCCCCTCCTTTCTTGGTGTTGTCCAGATTTTGGGGCCGGAACGCATGATATGAGGTGAAACCTGTTAGTGCTGGGGTGATCTCAGGAGCCTTGAACCAGGTTTCTGTCACAGCACAGACATCGATGTTCTCCCTATTGAGAAGGGCCTCGAGTGCGTGCATCTTGAGATTGAGACTTCTGGCATTGAGCAGCATTACCCTTAGTTTTTTTCCTTTTTGGTGTTCTAGGGTGGTAGGTTTAGAATTTGAGCCTTGCCTAAAAAAGGCACTATGGGGGTGGCAAGAGGCTTTGCCAATATCCGGAAGCCTAGGGGTGACAGGTGCAAGCCGTCCCTTGCGAAGCAGCGTGGCTTGTCCAGCATGTCATCCCAGGCAGACAGACATTGGATCCCCTTTGAATGACACCAGAATTTACGCCAATTATTAAAGCTGATCATCTTATCACTGTATTGTGGCATCATTCTAGGTGAAGGTAGGATACTGCTCAAGGTCAGGGTCATACCTGCCTGGGCTACATAATCAGAGAGCTCCTCGATGTCCCTTTTCATGTAGTCCAAGGAGGTACGTCTCAGGTCGTTGACACCAGCGTGGACAATGACTGAGTCGTACTTGTACCTGCTGTTGAGAGACCTGAGTGCTTGCGTTATGTGGCGGATTCTAGCGCCCACAGGCAGCTTACTGTGACCTTCTCCTTACTCAGTCTGGTGAGCGGACGCCAGTGTGTCTGACTATGGAATCACCAATGACAAGTGTGTCTGGCATTTTGTTTGGCCTTAAGGGCTGTGACTGTTTGACACTCTGACTGTGTGGTCTATGTGTTGCATGTGTTGGGTCGTGAGGTGGTAGTTGTTTGGGTGTCTGCTTTGGTGGCCTCTGCTGTTTTGGTAAATTTTTGATCAGAGCCTCGAGTATGTCTTTGTGTGAGTATGTGTATGATTTGAAGTTGTGATGGTACCATGTGTGACTGGGTATGTATTGTGTGTGGTTACTTCCTCCTCCTGTCTGGTCTTGCCAGTCCTATGTTGAGAGAGCTCAGCCTCCAGTTTGGCCGTATAGTTGCATCTCTCGCATGTATTTGTGTTTTGTGGGAGAAGGTGAGGATTGTTCAGGTACATGAGGCAATTGTAACATTGCCTCAATATTCCCAGGTTCACCAGTTGAGCTGGAGAGGACACTAGCAACTGATCCCTCGACATACTAGAAGTAGTAGATAAAGAACTTTCAAAGGACTCCGGGGGAAGTGGGTTTTAGGCTGGTGGGGTACTATCTATAATAAGAGTGCTTTATCAAGGTGCAAGTACTGTAGGAGTAAGTGCTAGGCTTTACAGATGGAGAATAGTCTACTTGGGAATCAAGTAGAGATGAACTTTTCAGTTATAGGATATGCTGGTTAGATCAGCAGTACAGTTTAGCATGTTTTATAGCAGGGGGCTGAAGGGAGCTAGGAATTGGCCCAAAACGACCAATGGACTACTAGTTTCTGGCTGAAACTTCACCAAATCGGACAAAAAGGCCGCTCAGTGCTTCCCACTCCCACTGGTAAGCAAAGAAACTTCCCTCCTTCCTAATAATTTAATGGATCAGTAACAGGAACTAAAAACAAAGCCCAGGGATCAGCAACTCTGAAACTGGACTACTCTAGTTCAGTAAAGTGGGAAAACAAGAGATTTTTTTTTTTTTTTTTTTTTTTCAGAGACAAGGAAAAAAAAGACAGTAAATGCTATAAATGCTTTTAAGTGGCTAGCACACTTGAGTGTGTTAGCCTACAGGTAAAATTAAGCAACAAATAACTTTTTAAGAGTGCAAAACATTTAATCAACACAAAAACAGTATATATTTGGAATCTTGTATAAGGGTTTGCCATAAATTAGAACACATGGTTAAATTTTCTTCCTTAATTCTAATCTCACTGAAAAAACTTATAGATAGATCCTTTATTTGTCTAAGTATAATTAAAGATTTAGGAAGGTTCATCTCTTTCAAGATATCATGTATTGAAAAACCAAGATAAGGGTACATATCAATTAAAGTTAAATTGACAATAAGTGGAAATTTATTAAGATTTATCAGTTGATTATTGATTTTCAAATTTGGGTTCTTGTGGAAGGGTTGAAAAGTCATCATATGTTGCAAAATATTTAATGAATGAAAAAAATTTTGTATCAATGATATGTATAATCTAATATGCTCCATTAAAGGATATAATTTCAAATTGTCTTTTTTTAAAAAGGGTAATGCCTTAGGGTTAATGTTCAAACTTACAGCATGTTTATAATTCAGAACCAACCAATTTGGTACCCATTTACCACTAGCTGTGTCAAAGTTAGCAATTCTCAAAATCCTATTAGCATTTATTATTAAGTAATAAACTTCAAAATTAGGTAAATCAAGCCCACCTTTATTCTTTGGAGTCATCATTTTATCGTAAGATATTCTGGTTTTCCTAGGCTCCCATACAAATTTAGCCAATTCCGTATGAATCTTTTAAAGAAATTCTTATTAATTAATACTTGACTAGCTCGGAAAATA